>NC_069504.1:836102282-836347282 GCF_027579735.1 Bombina bombina | reverse complement strand
TTAGATAGATAGATAGATAATAGATAGATAGATAGATAGATAGATGATGCAAATAGGTAGACCGATAGATAGATGATAGATAGATACCAAATAGGTAGATAGATAGATAGATAGATACCAGATAGATAGATAGATAGATAGATAGATAGATAGATGGCGATAGATGATAGATAGATAGATAGATAGATAGATGATAAATAGATAGATAAATAGATAAATAGATAGATAGATAGATAGATAGATACCAGATAGATAGATAGATAGATAGATACCAGATAAATAGATAGATAGATGGATAGATAGATACCAGATAGATAGATAGATAGATAGATAAATAGATAGATAGATAGATAGATAGATACCAGATACATAGATAGATTGATGAATAGATAGGTAGATACCAGATAGATAGATAGTTAGATAGATAGATAGATAGATAGATAGATGGATAGATAGAGATAGATAGATGATAGATAGATAGATAGATAGATAGATAGATAGATAGATAGATACCAGATATATAGATAGAGATAGATAGATAGATAGATAGATAGATAGATAGATACCAGATAGATAGATAGATAGATAGATAGACAGATAGATACCAGATAGATAGATACTAGATAGTTAGATAGATAAATAGATAGATAGATACTAGATAGTTAGTTAGATAGATATATAGATAGATAATAGATAGATAGATAGATAGATAGATGGTGCAAATAGGTAAACAGATAGATAGATAGATAGATAGATAGATAGATAGATAGATAGATAGATAGATAGATAGATCGATAGATAGATAGATACCAAATAGGTAGATAGATAGAAATATATATAGATAGACTGATAAATAGATACCAGATAGATAGATAGATAGATAGATAGATACCAGATAGATAGATAGATGATAGATAAATAGATACCAAACAGGTAGATAGATAGATCGATGATAGACTGAGAGATAGAAAGATATATAGACCGACTGATAAATAGATACTAGATAGATAGATAGATAGATAGATACCAGATAGATAGATAGATAGATAGATACCAGATAAATAGATAGATAGATAGATAGATAGATACTAGATAGATAGATAAATAGATAGATAGATAGATAGATAGATAGATAGATAGCAATAGGTAGATCGATAGATAGATACTAAATAGGTAGATAAATAAGATAGATAGATAGATAGATAGATAGAAGCTAATGGAGGACAGCCACAGACTCTTAATAAGAAAAACAGGTTGCCTGAATGATATACAACAGCAAAATTAGCCATGAATAATTATTTACTGTCTCTGACAGCACAGGCCAACTATACACAGGAATTACATCTCAAACATCTCTCTATGAAATCTATTTATCCATTAATCTATTATATATATATATATATATATATATATATATATATATATATATATACACAGTATATATATATATATATATATATATATATATATATATATATATATATATATATATATATATATATATACATATATATTCTGTATACACACACACGAATAATGCAAACTTATGCTCTAACATGGCCTTGGCCAGAGATCAGAGCTCTGTATATTTGCATAATGCTACTTTAATTATATTAGGTAACAGATTTTATCCTTTCATGTAGTCTTACCTCCTCATGCAGGTGGATCAAACAATACTCAATATTTACTCAACCATATTGCAGAGCAAGCCTAGCAGGACACAGGTGAGCTAATGAAACACAAGCCTGAAGGTTCCCTTCCACCCAACCTAAATGCTTGTTTTCTCTGCATTGTGGTAGAACAAACACTGGATGATCGATCTGGTTGATTTGTCTCCAGAAATGTATCCAATCTATTGGACTGTAGTCTGCCATACAACATCTGTTTTTTGCTTTGGAAAATTTAAATGGACGTTAAATGGAAACTTTATTATGATTTAAATGTCAGGGATAGCTGGTTATTAAATTCGTTGATTTAAAGGGACATACATGGATATAAAAATGTATTCAGTGTAATGACTGTCATACTATAGTATTTATCTAAATAATGTTTATAAGGTCAGGGTCAGGGGTAACAATGGAATATTGCATGCTTTCTATTTCTTTAGTATATGGAAATTATAATACAATAAGTGATTGCTCCCTTGATCATTAACATATAATTCTCATCTCATATAAGCCTTTGAAAACATATACTGTATTTACAACTGTACAACAATGCAACAACAATTCATTTGATATAAATATTTCCACACCCCCCCCCCCCCCTTTCACATTTACTATTGGTTTATGTTAGTAGTAAACATTCACTGATTTCACAAACAGAGCTTCTGATTCTAGAAAACCGAGCTCAAAACTAATACATTGAACTTTCTGGAAAATCTAATTCCAGAAAATATCATTTCAACAATATGAGATTTAGAAGTGAACTTCAGAAGTGTAAAATATTTTTAAAGAATAAAGATAGACTAGAAATGTTTGTTTTTCATGCCAGTTTCTCTTTATGCTGAAAATACCAAAATTATTACTTAAAATATTATGATATATACACTTATGAGTTACACATGCTGCAGGGTGTGCAGGAAGGAACATGTATTGTGTTTCTGGATAGCACTATTCATATGCATTATTCATATTCCTCCCTGCACACCCTGCAAAATGTGTAACTTATAAGTGTTCAGGAAAACATGGCTGAGGTGGCAACCTAGATACAGTATATGTGATATATTCTTAACAAATAGGTTTGTTTGAATTTAAAATAAAACATTTTAAATATTATTTCAGCATACACCTTATATCATTGACCATGTTATTTTATTTATTATTGATTTAAAGGGATATTAAACCCAATTGTCTTTCTTTTATTATTCAGATACAGCATGTGATTTTAAACATCTTTCTAATTTACTTCTATTGTGAACATTTCTTTGTTTTCTTAGTATCTTTTGTTGAAAAACAGAGACAAAAGTTCAGGAACTTGACGATTTCTGGAGCACTTTATGCAGCAGTTTTGCAAGAATGTTATTCATTTGCAAGAGCATTAGATGACAGCATTATTTAATGTCATGTAGTGCTCTAGATACCTAATAAGGTTTCTCTTCAACAACAAAATATCATGGGCACAAAGCAAGTTTGATAATAGAAGTAAATTGGAAACTTTTCTAAAAGTGTATGCTCTGTCTGAATCACAAAAGAAAAGTTTTCTGTTCCATGTCCCTTTAAATACAACGGGTATTCTGCTAATAAGACAAAGATTTATTTATCCTAGTCACAACAGCCTAAAGGGAAATAATCTTATAGTGTAAATACAAAGGAGGCAGATAGACCAAAATAGACTATATACCAATTGTAAAATAGCTTCTCAAGTAACATTTATCAAGGGTGATTTTACAGCTTATACAACAATTTGACAGTATCCAAGTTTACAAACTACTTTAAATTGGTACTCAAATTTTTAGATGTGAGAGGAAAAATTCCCAAAAATCAGGTGACAAGATGTGAGATCTATGATATTAATGGTGAATGGGAAAACGGTGCTCTCTTTTTCTCCCTCCCTTCCTCTCTCTCCATCTAGTTACACACACACATCAAAGTTATCAATATGGCAACTCTTACATGATGGATGATGGATGGATAATGGATTTGTATGAAAAGAGGTATTCTGTGGAGAAAAATAGGGTTGACAGTAGGGATGGGCGAATGTTTCGCAACATTCGAAAAACGGAACGAATTTTAACACATTCGTTCATTCGAATCGAATTTCGAATGTTTACATAACATTCTAACATTCGATTTTCGAATGTTCGGTTTCGAATTTTACGATTACATTCGAAAATATTATTTTCGAAAAATTCGAATTTAGATTGTAATAGTATTTCTAATGCTTTTTCTTTAATTGTAATATTCGAATTATGCAATATTCGAATTTGAAAAATTCGAATTTAGATTGTAATAGTATTTCTAATGCTTTTTCTTTAAATGTAATATTCGAATTATGCAATACGTGTATTCGAATTCGAAAAATTCGAATTTAGATTGTAATAGTATTTCTAATGCTTTTTCTTTAAATGTAATATTCGAATTATGCAATATTGGAATTCGAAAAATTCGAATTTATATTCGAATTCGAAAAATTTCGAATTTATATGTTTGTAATAGTATTTCTAATGCTTTCTTTAAATGTAATATTCGAATTATGCAATATTCTATATGGAAACATTCAAAATGATATATTTGTATCTATTATGTATCAATTTACTAGATTCCCACCCTACCACATGAACTATTGAACTTCTGAATAGTATTTGTTAAATAGAATGTTAAATTCTAAATTTCGAATGTGGACATTCGATATAATTATAAACATTCTAATTCGAAAGTGACATTCGAAAACTTTAAATAACATTCGATTTTCGAATTTTTAAGAATATTCGTTCTTATCGACATTCGGATTTAGAATTCGAATTTCGGTAATAACATTCGTTCTACATTCCAAATTAGAAAATTTACACATTCGCCCATCCCTAGTTGACAGCTGTCCACCACAAAACAAATTAACAATCTATAGGTTAATGGGCAGAATTCTATTGGCTATTCTAATGAGCCAATAGAATTACAGTAGATCTTATTCTATTGGCTATTCAAATCAGCCAATAGAATTAAAGTAGCTCGCATCCGATTGGCTGATTTGAATGTGAAGGCTCAAATCAGCCAATAGGAATTCAAGGGACGCCATTTTTAATCGCGTACCTTGAATTCCTATTCAGTGTACGGCGGCGATCGTATGAAGAGGATCCTCCATGCTCCGGTTCCGGTCTTCAGTTCCAGGGGTTTTCAGTTCCAGCGTCGCCGATCTTCAGTTCCAGCATCGCCGGTCTTCAGTTCCAGATGGACGGTCTTCAGCTCAGCGGTCATCGGTCTTCAACTCCTCTGCTCTGCGCCGGCAGGATCCTGGAAGAAGAAGAGGTCGCCGCCTGGAAGAAGACTTCTCCGCCTGGAAGAGGACCTTCTCCGCCGGTCTTCATGACAGGTAAGGAGCACTTGGGGGTTAGACTTAGGTTTTTTAAGGGGGGATTGGGTGGGTTAGAGTAGGGGTATGTGGGTGGTGGGTTGTAATGGGAGGGGTTGTTTTTTTTTTTTACTGGTAAAAGAGTTGATTACTTTGGGGCAATGCCCCACAAAAGGCCCTTTTAAGGGATGGTAATAGAACTGATTACTTTTGTAATTTAGATTAGGGTAGGGATTTTTTTTTTATTTTGGGGGGCTTTGTTATTTTATTAGGGGGCTTAGAATAGGTGTAATTATCTTAAAAATCTTGTAATCTTTTTTTATTTTTTGTAATTTAGTGTTTGTTTTTTTTTGTACATAATTTAGTTTAGTGTATTTAATTGTATTTTAGTTTAGATATTTGTAGTTTGTTTAATTAATTTATTGATAGTGTAGGTGTATTTGTAACTTAGGTTAGGATTTATTTTACAGTTAAATTGGTAAATCTTTTAACTAGGTAGCTATTAAATAGTTATTAACTATTTAATAGCTATTGTACCTAGTTAAAATAAATACCAAGTTACCTGTAAAATAAATATAAAACCTAAAATAGCTACAATGTAATTATTAATTATATTGTAGCTATCTTAGGGTTTATTTTATAGGTAAGTATTTAGTTTTAAATAGGAATAATTTAGTTAATATTATTAATATTATTTAGATTTATTTTAATAATAATTAAGTTAGGGGTGTTAGAGTTAGATAGGGTTAATATAGTCAATATATATAATATAATAACTATATTAACTATATTAACCCTAATATAATTAGGGTTAATATAGTTAATATAGGTGGCGGCGGTGTAGGGGGGCCAGATTAGGGGTTAATATATTTAATATAGGTGGCGGCGGTGTAGGGGGATTAGATTAGGGGGTAATACATTTATTATAGGTGGCGGCGGTGTAGGGGGATTAGATTACAGGCAAAAGAGCTGATTACTTTGTGTCAATGCCCAGCAAAAAGCCCTTTTAAGGGCTGGTAATAGAGCTGGTTACTTTGGGGCAATGCCCCGCAAAAGGCCCTTTTAAGGGCTGGTAATAGAGCTGGTTACTTTGGGGCAATGTCACGCAAAAGGCCCTTTTCAGGGCTATTTGTAGGGTTAGACTTAGGTTTAGTGGTAGGGAAATTTTAGTATTTTAGGGGTTAATAAATTTAATATAGGTGGCGGCGGTATAGGGGGATTAGATTAGGGGTTAATAATTTTAATATAGGTGGCGGCTGTGTAGGGGGATCATATTAGGGGGTAATATAGTTTAAATAGGTGGCGGCAGTGTAGGGGGATTAGATTAGGGGTTAATGCATTTAATATAGGTGGCGGCGGTGTAGGGGGATTAGATTAGGGGGTAATATAGTTAAAATAGATGGCGGCGGTGTAGGGGGCTCACATTAGGGGGTAATAATTTTAATATAGATGGCGGCGGTGTAGGGGGATTACATTAGGGGTTAATATAGTTTAAATAGGTGGCGGCGGTGTAGGGGGATCATATTAGGGGGTAAAACATTTAATGTAGCTAGCGGCGGTGTAGGGGGGTCAGATTGAGGGGTAATATAGTTTAAATAGGTGGCGGCGGTGTAGGGGGAATCATAATAGGGGTAAAACATTTAATGTAGCTAGCGGCGGTGTAGGGGGGTCAGATTAGGGGGTAATACATATAATATAGGTGGCGGCGGGGTCCGGGAGCGGCGGTTTAGGGGTTAATATATTTATTATTAGGAGTGAGAGGGGGGATTGCGGATAGAGGGGTATACGTGTCGGGCTATGTTTGGGAGGCGTGTTAGACAGTACGGGTGATTTTATAACTTAGTCAGTTTTTTTATGCAGCGGCAGTTTCTAAAGTGCCGTAAGTCACTGGCGAGTCAAGAAATTTGTACTTACGCAGATTTCTGGACATCGCTAATTTGTCAGACTTACGGCACTTTAGCATCTGACGGCGCCGTATATGAGATAGCTCGAGTTGCGAGCTGAAACTACAGGCGGTGCTGGTTTCCATGCTTGTGCCAAAACCTGCGCCATATATCGAATCGCGCCCCTGGTGAGCCAATGAGACGAGGCATATATGTGCATCCACCAGGCCACCAATCATCAGTTTGCTCGCAGTAGGGCATTGCTGCTCCTTAGCCTACTTCTATTTATGATACCAAGAGAATTAAACAAATTGGAAAATAGAAGTAAATTGGAATGTTTATTTAAACTTTCATGCTCAATCTGAAATCATGCAAGTTTCATTTTGACTTTGCTGTCTCTTTAAGTTAGACAATTGTCCCCATATTGAAATTAAAGGCACAATGTACTGGAAAAAATATATGCTTTAATTTGTTAAAGTTTGTGGTCCAGACTATGGACCAGATTACAAGTACATTAAAAAATGCAACTGGTATGGAGTGTTTACTTCACTGGAGCACAATCCATACAATTTACATTTGTGCCCTGGTATTACAAGTCCATGGCTAACAAAAATTGTGCGAGTTGTACTATGTATTGTGAGCTAAATAATTTATTTTGGATTGTGAGTTTATCCCTCAGATAACACATTTCTAAAATATTCTGGGCCAGATTTCGAGTGGAGCACTAAATATCGCTTTCAGAAAAGCGATATTTGCGCTTCACTTTGTAATACCAGCACATGCTGGTTCACATTGCTGGGAACCACATTGCTGGGAACCATTGCGCTCATTAGAGCGCGCTTCCATAGGCTCCTATGGGAGCCTCGCTCTGATGCTGTCAGCGAAGGGGCTAAATAGCGCAGTGATGGCAGCACGTTTAAATATATATGTATATGATTATATACATATATATTTATGTGTATAAAATACATATTAACACGTAAATATATATGTATATAAGCATATACAGGTACAGTACATATATATTTACTGGGAACACACAGTTCCCATAGACCGCTATGTAAAGGCACTTTTCTGTGATGTTTTCTTTCTAACAACCCACTCCCACCAACTTTAACCCCAAAATACTGCCTAGTGCAGTTATTTCTTTTATGTAATTGGCAAGAGTCCATGAGCTAGTGACGTATGGGATATACAATCCTACCAGGAGGGGCAAAGTTTCCCAAACCTCAAAATGCCTATAAATACACCCCTCACCACACCCATAATTCAGTTTTACAAACTTTGCCTCCTATGGAGGTGGTGAAGTAAGTTTGTGCTTGATTTTTTTGTTTTTTTCTCTGATAAGCGCTTCTAAGCATTCTGAAGCCCAATTCCTCTCACAGTACAGTGTTTGTCAGAGGGATGTGAAGAGAGTATCCTATTGATTTTTTATGTTTTTTTATGGGAAATCTTTTCAAGGGTTCTCTGTTATCGGTCGTAGGGATTCATCTCCTACCTCCCTTTTCAGATCGACGATATACTCTTACACCATTACCTCTGCTGATAGTTTTCAGTACTGGTTTGGCAAAATGCTGTTATTTATTGCATCATTCTTGGTGCGAGATTTTTTTGCGTGAATGTGCATCTATGATGATGCAAGTTCGTCATTTCCTGCTTCTTAGTTGACGCCAGGTTGTTATGATGCGAATTGTGTCATTTCCGGATGTTGTTGGCACCAAAAAAGAATTATACTTCCTTTTGCTTTGTGCATCATACCTGGTGCCAAAAAAAATTTGGTTTATTTTTACCGCACTTCCTATATGCTCCTTGCCTTCTTTATGCTCAGAGGGCTATATTATTTGCCTTTTGGCCTATTTTTAGCATTTACATTTTTTCCCATTCCTGAAATTGCTATATGAGGAAATAACATATTTTTTTGTTTAAATGTTATTTTTTATTTTACATTTTACAAGATGTCTCAATCTGATCCTGTCTCAGAAGCTGCTGTAAGAACTATGCTGCCTGAACACAGTTCTACCAAAGCTAAGTGTATCTGTTGTAAGATAGCTGAGATTATATCTCCGGCTGTAGTATGTAACAGTTGTCATGATAAGTTTTTGTATGCAGAAAATTTTTCTATTAGTACTAGTACAGTATCTGTTGTTCCTTCAACATCTAATGTACATGATATCCCTGTTGATATGAAAAATTATATTGCTGATGCGATACAGAAGGCTATGTCTGCTATTCCACCTTTTAATAAACGTAAAAAGTCTTTTAAAACTTCTCATGTTACTGATGAATTTTGTAATGACCGACAACATACTGATTTATCTACTTCTGATGAGGATCTCTCTGACTCAGAAGATCCTGCTTCAGACATTGACATTGATAAATCAAATTATCTTTTTAAGATTGAGTACATTCATTCTTTGTTGAAAGAAGTATTGATTACTTCGGATATTGAGGAGTCCTCTTGATAACAAATCCAGTAAACGTTTAAATTCTGTTTATAAACCTCCTGCGATTACTCCTGATGTTTTTCCTGTTCCTGATGCTATTTCTTTTTTTTTTTTTTTCTTTTTTTTTTTTTTATTGAGGTTGTGCGAAACATTACAACATATCAGAAAACAGATGAAAATAGTACAGTGTAGTTTGACAGTTTCCATATAGGGATACAAAATTCACATTACACACAAGACAATGTAGAAGACTGGAACCTCATTTTCTGTATAACATGGTCTAATTGGCAATCAACCTTTGAAATAATAACAGCACTGGAAGAACTGTTCCTAAGTAAAGAGACAAATTATGTGGTTTAGTCCTGCTGAATGGGGTGCAATAGTTAGAGTCAATACTGTGATGTTATATAAAGGTAGATATTAAGGGGTGTTTAAAATTGCAGCATAGGCAAGAGAAGCCACGTAATGCGTCCTCCTCTTCTAGGAGGTTCACTGTATATGGGGGGGAGGTGGTAGTTATAGATTCTCGAAGAACCTAAGGGTATATATTATATGTCCAAACATTTTTTTTTTTTCCCTCCTTAGTTTTAAGGTTAGGACAGTACAGATGTTAATTGTTACATTAGGTTCTAAGAATAGAGGGCCTATGCGGGTTACTGTGGTGGACATAAGTGTTAATTTTTATAAGAATTGAAGCTTATTAGAGGCCAGCTAGTCAGATATGGGAAATGTTATTATGTGCGACATATGTGCTCGCTTCTGCAGCCTGACGGCCAGAGCTGAGTAAGAAATAGAGAGGTAGCAGACTAGCTCCACTGGATTAAACATGGAAATATATATATATGTGTATAACAATAAATTTGAACTTCATGAACCTCCTTGTGTGTACAAACAGAGCAACAGGGAGCTATAACACAAAACTGAGCCTTATAAGTAAAATATAATAAAACAAGAACGGTTGGCCCTGCGATGAATAGGCAATCCTATATTTATCAGTTGCGACAGCTCACATGTATCTCTATCCCAGCTAGGGAAGACCAGCTATGAAACCAATATTGGTAGTTAGGATGTATTAGAACCGAGCTCAGGGTGCCGACAGAGTGCGGTAACATTCAGGATATGTAAGCAAACAAGGTACTAGAGTGTCCATACCTAAAGGTGATATAACACAATTAACCCTCCAGTCTTGGGGGGTACATTACTAGTGGAGGGGGGATGGTGAATTGGACAGAATGCGCTAAATATAAAATAAAGCAAAAAGAGCTAATTATAACAGGATTATGGTTAGGACTTGACACAGCAAATTTGGATTAGATTTTTGAAAGCATGTGGGGAGGAAGACTAATCTAGAGCCCCACTGACATGTAGAATCAACATTAACATAGGTTCAATTCTCGCTACCATAATAGAGGGTTAGATCTGAAAGCTTCCACATAGCTGCAGATTTGTGTAAGGTAGGCGCCCCGCCGCCCCGGCCGCTGGCAGCGGTGCGTCCTGACCGGAAGCTATATCAATGCTCTCTGGGGATAGCTGTAGTGCATGTATGTCTGCTGTAACGCTGAGAAACAGCCATAGAAGTTGCAGTCTAGCTCTAATTAAATATTAAAAATCTCCTCTACCCTCCACAAGTCATGAGTTGAAAGTATACTGTAGCTGAATACACAAAATAGGTGTTAATTATTTTCTCCCATCCCAATAACCATAGACACTCCACTATAAGCTAAGGCACTAGCATGAACAAGGCTTAATTTACCATAGGTTGACTCATGCAGCATGGAATTACTAAACATACTAACTGTCCATTAGAGCTGCTAACGGTATTCTATTGAGCAGATAAACAGAGTCGGCAATTTAAAACAGAAATACAAAGGAAAAACAGGTCCATAACAGTTAACTTGAAGGTTTGCTATAAGCAATTCCATAGCTACCAGGAAAGTGCCAGCCGATACCAGATTGATGGGCTGATAAAGTCACTGCTAGCGGGTCTAGTCACCTCCAAACATTAACCAATGCCGCTTCTGAGGCCAGTCTGTCTTAAGAATGGTGAGTAACAACAGTGCATCGGATGTCGGGACGTCAAGTGGCCGAACCCGCTGAAGCCCTGCATTACAGAATGACCGCTATTAGGGGCAATCGCTTGAGCGAGGTCTAGCAGTTCTGAGTGCTTCTCCCTTCTGTGAGGCTGTGTATAGCTGGGAGTGGGGTTGGATTGCTGGGTGGATGGCGGTAAAGGCATCGCGGCATAAAAGAGAACATGTAAGTTTGTTTCCTTTGTAGAGTTGTATAACTTTAGGGCCCTGCGGCTGTTGACCAGTGTCTTAGGAGAGGTCACCTGTGGTTTACCCTCCGCTTGCCTGTATCGTGGAGCTAATTCGATCGCTGTATGTGCGGGCGCGCCAACAGGAGAAGTAGCCTCTGAAGATGTTATATGTCCAGCCGTGGGAGTCTTGTCTTCGGCAGCATTCCGGAGCAGGTGATCCATTACATGCCCACACTCAACCCCTAGACTCTTATGATGAGGGGATAGAGGACGCCGGGGCCCCAGAGCGTCATACCCTACGGGGGTAGCCAAGTAGTGGGGTGAGTGAGCTGCATGTTTCATAGGGGTGCCATCTATCCGCTTGGATGCCAAAATAGTTAGTTGTTCAAACACACCACAGCATCCGTCCAGAAAGGTGTAAATATCGCTCATAATTTGCTCCGCAGTTTGCATAGTTTAAGTAGATGGAGGGCTCCTGGTTCAGGGGTAATGATGGGCCCAAGATGGCCGATTTCAAAGTCGCTGCGATGTATATGCCAGAGTTGCAAGATTCAGTGAGTTTTGTGAAGCTCTCAGTAGAATTAGGCGCACAAGTCCCTTATGTTGGTCATACTTAGAGAAGTACCAGATTTTTGAGCAAAAACAGTCCTTAAAATTGTGTTTTGTATAGGTGATAGCCGGAGCAGCTGAAAAGTGCGACTGTATTGCTTCCTAGTTGGCTCCGCCCCCCCCTGATGATATTTCTGATGTGATTGCTAAGGAATGGTCTAAGCCTGGTGCTTCTTTTGTTCCTTCCTTTAGGTTTAAAAGGGTGCACCCATTGCCAGTGGCAAATTTAGAGTTTTGGGAAAAAGTCCCTAAGGTTGATGGGGCTATTTCTACTCTTGCCAAGCGTACTACTATTCCAAAGGAAGATAGTACTTCTTTTAAGGATCCTTTAGATAGGAAAATTGAATCTTATCTTAGGAAAGTTTATTTACATTCTGGCTATATTCTCATGCCTGCCATTTTTATGGCTGATGTTGCAGCTGCATCAACCTTTTGGTTGGATAGCTTAGCTTAATGAAAAAAAATATTCTGCTTTGTCTAGCATTGTTCGTTTGCTTCAATATGCTAATCATTTTCTCTGTGATGCTATTTTTGATATCATTAAGATTGATGTTAAAAGTATGTCTTTGGCTATTTTAACTAGAAGTGATTTTTGGCTCAAGTCATGGAATGCTGACGGGATCTAAATCTAGGTTACTATCTCTATAATTCCATGGTAATAATTTGTCTGGTTCTGAGTTGGATTCTATTATTTCCACTATTACTGGTGGGAAGGGAGCTTTTTTGCCCCAAGATAAAAAATCTAAGGGTAATACTAGAGGTTCTGATGGGTTTCGTTTCTTTCGTCAGACTAGAGAACAGAAAACCACTCCTTCCCCTAAGGACTCTGGCTCCAATTGGAAGCCATCTTCGAGTTGGAATAAATCCAAGCCTTTTAAGAAACCAAAGCCAGTCCCCAAAACTGCATGAAGGTGCGGCCCTAAATCCAGTTCTATTGGTGGGGGGCAGATTGAAATTATTTCAAGATGTTTGGGCAGGTTCCATTCAGAATTATTGGATTCAGAATATTGTCTCTCAAGGGTATTGAATAGGTTTCAGAATAAGACCTCCTGTGAAACATTTTTCTCTCTCTCACGTTCCAACAAATCCTGTGAAAGCTCAGGCTTTTCTGAAATGTGTTTCAGATCTGGAGCTTTCAGGGGTAATTGTACCAGTTCCACTTTTGGAACAGGGTTTGGGTTTTTATTCAAATCTATTTATTGTCCGGAAGAAGGGAAATTTATTCAGACCAGTTCTGGACCTGAATTTTTTTAATCTCTTTGTAAGGGTCCCAACTTTCAAGATGACTATAAGGACTATTCTGCCTTTTGTTCAGTAAGGTCATTATATGTCCACAATAGACTTAAAGGATGCATATCTTCACATTCCGAATTATCTAGACCACTATCAGTTTCTGAGATTCTCTTTTCTAGACAAGCATTACCAATTTTTCGCTTTTCCATTTGGCCTAGCGACAGTTCCAAGAATCTTTTCCAAGGTTCTAGGTGCCTTTCTATCTGTAATCAGAGAGCAGGGTATTGCGGTGTTTCCTTATTTGGACAATATCTTGGTACTTGCTCAATCTTTTCATTTAGCAGAATCTCACACTAATCAACTTTTAATGTTTCTTCAAAGACATGGTTGGAGGATCAATTTTCCAAAGAGTTTCTTGATTCCTCAGACAAGGGTCACCTTTTTAGGTTTCCAGATAGATTCAGATATCACAATTGATATTCTTAAATCCCAACACTTAACTCTCTCTGACTTGGTGGTTAAATTATCACCTTATTTTCAAGGGGCCTCCTTTGTTCATCCTTCCTGGACTGTAATTTCAACAGATGCAAGTCTCACAGGTTGGGGAGCTGTCTGGGGGTCTCTGACAGCACAAGGAGTTTGGAATCCTCAAGAGGCGAGGTTACCAATCAATATTTTAGAACTCTGTGCTATTTTAAGGGCTCTTCAGGCTTGGCCTCTACTAAAGAGAGAATCATTCATTCGTTTTCAGACAGACAATATCACAACTGTGGCATATGTCAATCATCAAGGGGGTCTCGCAGTCCTCTAGCGATGAAAAAAGCATCTCAAATCCTTTCTTGGGCAGAATTCAACTCCTGTCTAATTTCTCCAATACATATCCTGGGTGTAGACAATTGGGAAGCGGATTATCTCAGCCATCAGTCTTTACATCCAGGGGAGTGGTCTCTCCATCCAGATGTATTTTGTCAGATTGTACAGATGTGGGGTCTTCCAGAAATAGATCTCATGGCGTTCCATCTAAACAAGAAACTTCCCAGGTATCTTTCCAAGTTCTGGGATCCTCAGGCGGAGATGGTGGATGCGTTAGCAGTTCCTTGGTCATACCAACCTGCTTACATCTTTCCGCCTCTAGTTCTTCTTCCAAGGGTGATCTCCAAGATCATAATGGAACAATCACATGTGTTTCTGATAGCACCAGCATGGCCTCACAGATTTTGGTTTGCGGATCTTGTCCAGATATCAAGCTGCCAACCTTGGCCACTTCCTTTAAGACCAGACCTTCTGTCTCAAGGGCCGTTTTTCCATCAGGATCTCAAATTGCTAAATTTGAAGGTATGGAAATTGAACGCTTAGTGCTTAGTCATAGAGGTTTCTATAATTCAGTGATTAACACTATTCTACATGCTTGTGAGTCTGTTTCAAGGAAGATTTATTATCAGGTTTGGAAAACCTATATTTCATGGTGTTCTCATAAATTCTCTTGACATTCTTTTAGAATTCCTAGAATTTTACAGTTTCTTCAGGATGGTTTGGATAAAGGTTTGTCTGCAAGTACTTTGACGGGACAAATCTCTGCTCTTTCTGTTTTATTTCATAGAAAGATTGCTAAGCTTCCTGATATTCACTGTTTTGTTCAGGCTTTGGTTCGTATTAATAAAGTAGTCAGATAGTGCTAGTTGTAAAAACGAAAAAAATCTTTATTCCAACATCTTTAAAATCCAGCACACGTGTAGTATAATGATAAAAAATAAAAACAAACACACAGACATGTCAGGTCAGTCAGGAGCAGACGGCAGGCTTCACAGCTGGGGTAAGGAAGCGATCATAGATCGCGTTTGTAGCAGAGTTACAGCCCAGCTTGGTGGAGGTGAGCCAAATACATAAAACACTGTTAGCAGCTAGGTAATTTGAGCCGCAAAGTCATATCACTGTCTTCGGTTCGAATTAAACCTGTTATTAAATCATTCTCTCATCCTTGGAGTCTTAATTTGGTTTTGAAGGCTTTGTAGGCAACTCCTTTTGAGCCTATGCATTCTTTGGGTATTAAACTACTTTCTTGGAAAGTATTGTTCCTTTTGACTATCTCTTCAGCTAGAGAGTTTCTGATTTGTCTGTTCTCTCTCATGAGTCTCCTTTTCTGATTTTCCATCAGGATAAGGCTGTTTTGTGGACTTCGTTTAAATTTCTTCCTAAGGTTGTGAATTCTAACATTAGTAGAGAATTTGTTGTTCCTTCCTTGTGTCCTAATCCTAAGAATACTCTTGAAAGATCTTTACATTCTTTGGATGTTGTAAGAGCTTTGAAATATTATGTCAAAGCTACTAAAGATTTCAGGAAGACTTATAGTCTATTTGTTGTTTTTTCTGGTCCTAGGAAAGGTCAGAAAGCCTCTGCCATTTCTTTGGCATCTTGGTTAAAGCTTTTGAATCACAAGGCTTATTTGGAGGCGGGACAATCTCCGCCTCAGAGAATTACAGCTCATTCTACTAGATCAGTCGCCACTTCTTGGGCTGTTAAGAATGAAGCTTCGGTTGATCAGATTTGCAAAGCAGCAGCTTGGTCTTCTTTGCATACATTTACTAAATTTTACCATTTTGAGGTATTTGCTTCTTCTGAAGTAGTCTTTGGTAGAAAAGTTCTTCAGGCAGCTGTCTCAGGTTTGATTCTTCTGTTTATGATTTAAAGGGACACTGAACCCAAATTTTTTCTTTTGTGATTCAGATAGAGCATGAAATTCTAAGCAACTTTCTAATTTACTCCTATTATCAAATATTCTTTATTCTCTTGGTATCTTTATTTGAAATGCAAGAATGTAAGTTTAGATGCCGGCCCATTTTTGGTGAAAAACCTAGTTTGTTCTTGCTGATTGGTGGATAAATTCATCCACCAATCAAAAACTGCTGTCCAGAGTTCTGAACCAAGAAAAAAGCTTAGATGCCTTCTTTTTCATATAAAGATAGCAAGAGAACAAAGAAACATTGATAATAGGAGTAAATTAGAAAGATGCTTAAAATTGCATGCTCTATCTGAATCACGAAAGACATTTTTTAGGTTCGGTGTCCCTTTAAGTTTTTCTCTTGTAATTTATGTGAAATTTATGAAAAAGACTTATTTTTTGTGTGGATTTAATTTTTTTCAGTGGAAATAGCTGGGGGGGGGTTTATCCCTCCCTCTCTAGTGACTCTTCTGTGGTCTTCCACTTCTTGGGTATTTCTATCCCATACATAACTAGCTCATGGACTCTTGCCAATTACATGAAAGAAAACATAATTTATGTACGAACTTACCTGATAAATTCATTTATTTCATATTGGCAAAAGTCCATTAGGCCCACCCTTTTTATGGTGGTTATGATTTTGTATAAAAGCACAATTATATTTCCAGTTCCTTTTTTGTATGCTTTTTTACTCCTTATTTTATCACCCATTACTTGGCTATTGGTTAAACTGAATTGTGGGTGTGATGAGGGGTGTATTTATAGGCATTTTGAGGATTGGGAAACTTTGCCCCTCCTGGTAGGATTGTATATCCCATACGTCACGAGCTCATGTACTCTTGCCAATATGAAAGAAATTAATTTATCAGGTAAGTTCTTACATAAATCATGTTTTTATTTAAAGGGCCATGATATCCAAATGTTGAAACACTTGAAAGTGATGCAGCAAAGCTGTAAAAAGCTGACTAGAAAATATCACCTGAAAATCTCTATGTAAAAAAAAAGAAGATATTTTACCTCAAAATGTCCTGAGTATTCATAACCCATTGTAAAGGACTTTAAGCAGCAAATTGGTATGCCTGTCCCGGGACAGGAAGGGAGCGTGCTTCATGTACACTCATCTTATTTCCCTATTCAGTTTAAGGAAGTTTACTATTAAATATCATGAGAGTTAAGTGAATTGTATGAGATCACAGTAAAAGATTTCTTGACCTCAGCACTGCTGGTGCTGATTGCCCGCTGTTCATTTCTTCCTTCCTTCCTTTTTTTTTTTTTTTAAACTGCAGCTGGGCAGTAACTGAAAGATAACTTTTTACACAGCACTTACTCTGGTGAGCTGAGGAAATTGTGAGGTAAAATATCTTCCTTTTTTACATAGAGATTCTAAGGTGATATTTTCCTGTCAGCTTTTTACAGTTATACTGTATCACTTTCAAGTGATTTAGCATATGAGTATTATGTCCCATTAAAAAAATATGCTGCTATCTTTATTTTTTAATACAATACACTACACAGTATTTTGGGGGCATTTGGGGCACATGTATAAAATTAACCAGAGATCTGATTTTATAAGTGCTAATTGCTACTGCGAGTTTGCGGTAGCCATAACCAGCCACTTGTAATGGCTGATTAATTATTGCAATAATTTAGCGCTCCAGTTCTAATCTAGCCCTCTATGTGTAAAAATTCATGACAGATTATACTCAAGTAGTGGCATTGTTGGTTAAGTTATGTGTTATATACCTTCCATGTTTTTGAATGCACAATACCACATACCCCCCAACTGTCCGATTTTCGCGGGACAGTCCCGATTTTAGGGGTCTGTCCCAATGTCCTGGGATGATTGGCGTCTGTTCTGCATTGCCCCATGCATTTAAAAAAAAAAAAAAATATTAGGCCCATACATGGTCATCACGTGACCACAAGCTACCAATACACAGTCAGTGGTTTTTGGTGCATGTGACTGCATGCGGTGTGCTGTGTTGGCTCAGGCATGAGAAGGCAGCGACCATGCCATGGTGTTGTCTCGAGGACTAACTTGGAAGCTCTGACTAGTCACCTCAGGAGCCTCACTGTGTCTTCTTACTAGTGGAGTGTGGCAGTGTGCTGTGAGTCTCTGAGGATGGCGGTCAGAAATACTCTGGCCACGGGTAAGATCTGAGAGAAGTTCAGACTCAGAGTTGGGTCATCAGCATCGCTAGAGATTTATCTCCCCTTTAATCCCAGGCTGTTTATGCACAATGTATTGCTTTACAGTTATACAATGGGTTTTTCCACAAAATGATAATTGAAGTAAATTAGAAAGCTGTTTAAAATTGGATGCTCATGAAAGAAAAAAAAATGGGTTTTGTGTTGCTTTAATTAATTCCCATTGAAAGTTTAGGGCCCCATTTTAGAAGATTCGTACAAAGTTCTCATCGGGAGAACCTTGTGAGCATGTGTTTGAGGCCTTAGGATCAGCATCCACTGGCAGAATTTAAGCACCAAAAATAAATAATATGTTAGCACAATATTCAATTAATTATACTATTGCAGACTCTTAAAAAATGTTCTCTTATAATGAGAGATATAGGGGGACATTTATGAAGCCGTCAACCTGAAATACGCTGGAATTCCGCAGCGTAATTGTGGCAAGCTTGATTCGACCTAGTTATCAAAGCCTACAGACCGGCAAAATTTGAAATCTGTGATGTAACATACGATCAGCCGGTCTCAATCCGACACAGATCGATGCTTACGTCATTACAGATGTCACATTCGGCACTATTTGACACTTTTTTCAAAGTTATCAAATAGTTAACAGGAATGCTCGCGGCTATTCCGGCCCAGCGTACCTGGTTTTCAATCCGCCACCCTGGAGGCCGTGGATGCCATAGGAATCAATGGGAGTCTAAAAGCAGCGAAAGCTTATGTTCGATGCTGTCAGATATCCCATTGATTTCTATGGTAGAAAACCAGTAACGTTTACACCTAACACACTAACATAAATCCCGAGCCTAAACACCCCTAATCTGCTGCCCCAACATTGCCGCCACTAAATAAAATGTATTAATCCCTATCCCGCCGCTCCCCGACACCACCGCAACTAAATAAAAGTATTAACCCCTATTCCGCCACTCCTGGACCCCACCGCAACTAAATATAAGTATTAACCCTTATCCCACAGCTCCCCGACCCCACCGCAACTAAATAAAAGTATTAAACCCTATCCCGCCGCTCCCGGACCCCACCGCAACTAAATAAAAGTATTAACCCCTTAACCCCTGGCCTCCCACATCACTACCACTAACTAAACCTATTAAACCCTAAACCGCCAGCCCCCACATCGCCATAAACTAAATTAAGCTATTAACCCCTTAACCTAACAACCCGCTAACTTTACATTACCTTTAGAATTAAAATAAACTATATTAAACTATTAATTAACCTACCCTAACTATTATACTAAAAATACATTAAACTACCAATTAAATTAACTATATTACATATTTAAAAACCTAACCCTACTCAAATTATTTAAATCTACAATTAAAAATGTCTAAATTACAAAAAAATAAGCACTAAGTTACAAAAAATAAAAAACCCACAGTATCAAAAATAAAAAAGAATTACACCTAATCTAATAGCCCTATCAAAATAAATAAGCCCCCCAAAATAAAAATAAAAACTCTAGCCTACAATAAACTACCAATGGCCCTTAAAAGGGCCTTTTGCGGGGCATTGCCCCAAAGAAATCAGCTCTTTTACCTGTAAAAAAAAATACAAACACCCCCAACAGTAAAACCCACCACCCACACAACCAAACCCCCCAAATAAAAACCCTATATAAAAAACCTAAGCTCCTCATTGCCCTGAAAATGGCATTTGTATGGACATTGCCCTTAAAAGGGCATTTAGCTCTTTTACTGCCCAGACCCTACTCTAAAAATAAAACCCACCCAAAAAAAACTTTAAAAAACCTAACACTAACCCCCGACGATCCACTTACAGTTTTTGAAGTTCCGCTTGAAGGATCCATCCAGCCGGCAAGAAGTCTTCATCCGGGCGGCCTCTTCCATCTTCATCCAGCCGGCAAAGTCTTCATCCATGTGGCCTCTTCTATCTTCATCCATCCGGCGAGGAGCGGGTCCATCCTGAAGACATCCGGTGCAGAGCGGGTCCATCCTGAAGACATCCGACGAAGAGCTCCTATTCAATACAGTCTCCGCCATAAACTGGATCTTGAATGCAAGTGACATCATCCAAGATGGCGTCCCTTGCATTCCTATTTCCTGAAAGGTTCCAATCAGCCAATAGGATTAGAGTCGTTAAAATCCAATTGGCTGTTCCAATCAGCCAATAGGATTTGAGCAGCTCTCATCCTATTGGCTGTTACAGTCAGCCAATAGGATGAGAGCTCAATCCTATTGGCTGATTGGAACAGCCAATAGGATGAGAGCTGCTCAAATCCTATTGGCTGATTGAACAGCCAATAGGATTTTAGCGGCTCTAATCCTATTGGCTGATTGGAACCTTTCAGCCAATAGGAATGCAAGGGACGCCATCTTGGATGACTTCACTTGCATTCAAGATCCAGTTTACGGCGGAGACCGTATTGAAGAGGAGCTCCTCGTCGGATGTCTTCAGGATGGACCCGCTCCACGCCGGATGTCTTCAGGATGGACCCGTTCCTCGCCAGTTGGATGAAGATATACATATACATATGAAGATATATATAAAAAGATATACTGTCCGCAAGCAAAAATCAATCTTTTTATAGAACAATCTTCAGCTTCTCCTTAAATCCTCAGCTGCAGGTCCTTCAGAAAAACGCTGCTTGTCTTGCAGCTTCAGCACACATCCAATACACCACCAGTAAAAAGCGCAATTGCTGTGGAAATAAAGAGAGCCCTGAATAGTGTAATATCGTTTATCACAACAATTTATTTGAACAAATTTCAGGTACTCACACAGGTTAAAAGAACATGTATCTTTATACAAAGTCCTAGTGTAGTTGTCAGAATCCTCAGGATAACACTCGATTGATGTTCCCGGTCGGCGTGTGACATCACCACCCGACAACAGCTGATAGTTTCCAGTGGTCTGTCTGACCTGAAATTTGTATTAAAAAATTGGTGTGATAAACGATATTACACTATTTGGGGCTCTCTTTATTTCCACAGCAATTGCGCTTTTTACTGGTGGTGTATTAGACAGAATTGAAGATTGCACACACAATAACATGAGCAGGGCTTGTCAGTCATCCCAGATAAACAAGTCCAGGTTGTCTGACAGTCACAACTTTTGAGGTTGCAGATATGTTAAAGGGACATTAAAACCCAAAAAATTTCCTTCATGATTTAGGTAGAACATACAATTTTAAACAACTTTACAATTTACTTCTATTATCAAATTTGCTTCATTCTCTTGGTATCATTTATTGAAGGAGCAGCAATGCACTACTGGTTTCTAACTGAACACATGGATGAGCCAATGACAATCAATATATATATATATATATATATATATATATATATATATATATATATATATGCAGCCACCAATCAGCAGATAGAACCTAGGTTCTTTGCTGCTCCTGAGCTTACCTAGATAAACCTTTCAGCAAAGGGAAGCAAATTAAATCATTAAAGTAAATAGGAAGTTGTTCGAAATTGTAAGCTCTGTCTAAATCATGAATGTATAATTATGACTTTACTGTCCCTTTAAGAAGCAGCAGTTGTATTTTAACCAACAACTTTAAATACCCAATTAATTCGTTATTGTTTGAGTGCATCAGATCACAAATAATGCGCAACTTTTAATCTAGGCCTATGTGTTTAAACCTTTTAGAGGCTGATTGGCATACTGTCTGTTTCCTGCTCAGGACAGCAAGTTCTCTACATATCACGAACAAGACTTTATCTATGTGTTTAATCCCTTTGTGAAGGTTAAACACATACAGTTCCAGAGCAAATGGTGCAAAAAAGACATGCTCTAATGTATTAAGGCATGTCTTTTTTACAGTGCAAGTGGTCCCTTTAACAAGACTCATTGAGCCTTTTGAACAGTAACTACAAAGTCAGTGTTTATTAGTGTTATCCACTTCTGCCTCTGTATGAATACCTCCCAAAACATGAGTAACACAAATCCTCTACAGCGAAGAGATGGGCAGAGCTTCTTCATCTTTCATATACAAATACACTTCTGGGTAACTGTGCCAGACAGAGGAAACATGCCAAGTTTCCAAAATTGATTTGGCATGATGAACTCAACAGAGTCCCTTTTAAGTTGTATCCTTAAAATGCTGGCTTTAGGTCAGGAGGGATTATCCGCTTCCAAGTTCCCTGCAGAGTGAGAGAATTCAACTGCCTGTTGCACAGGTTAGCCCATTCAGAATATGGATATTTTTTTTTTTTTTTTTACTTATTTTGGCAAGCTGTGAACATTTTGTTTTGGGAATAAACATTTTTAAAAAAACGGAGGGCAAATACAAGGTCTTTCATGCAAGAGGAGCGAGTGGACAAAACAAAACAAAAAAAAGATCAAAGCATGATTTGAAAAAAAAAAATAGAAACACGTATCTCTACTAAAACCATCACATACATGATGCAGACATCAAGCGAATAATTGTGGTTATATACCGTTACAATAAAGAGCCAAGAGCCATCAGGACCGATTCATCAAGCTACGAATGGAACTTGATGCAGCTGTTTCCGCATGAGCCTTCAGGCTTGCAGGAAACAGGAGTTAAGAAGCAGTGGTCCTAAGACCGCTCTGAGGCGGTGGACAGCAATCCGTCACGCATACGATTGAGTTGATTGACACCCCTTGCTAGCAGCTGATTGGCTGTGAACCTGCAGGGGGCGGCATTGCACAAGCAGTTCACCAGAACTGTCAGCATTTATCAACATAATCGCTACAGCGGATCATGTCCGTCCACACTTACGTAAATCGGTCCCAACTTCTGTACGTTAAAAAGAAGAACGAAGTGGCTTTAAATTGTTGGATTTTCTCAGGCCTGTGAATGTTGGCAAGATTTATAGGGGTAGATTTATTAATAGCTGTAGCGAATCATGTCCGCTCGACCTCTCTAAATGCCGACAGCATACGCTGTCTGCATTTATCATTGCACAAGCATTGCTAGTGAAATGCTTTTGTAATGCCACCCCCTGCTTACTGGCGGCCAATCGGCCACTAGCAGGGGCAGTCGATTTTAATCCACCACCAAAAAGGTGTCTGACAAGTTAAGGAGCAGCGGTTTTATGACCGCTGCTGTTTTACTTCTATTTCAGGCTCGCCGATGGGGCTCCGAAGCAGTTTCCGGTGCTTAATAAATGGAGCCCAATAATTGGCGCTCACTGGACAGCTGGTGCTTGAAGTGTATAGGATGGTTTTATAAGATGTGCAGATAAAAATGAATCTCAAAAGTCTATCCTATGGAAGTTATTTGTTTGGTTATCCTATCATATTAATCATAAACCTGAAATGTACATGATTGATTGTGCATAGTAGTATTTTAAAAAAAATATGCTTACATGAATTTTTATGACCCCTTTTCCTTCAATTTAAAAGGACATTGAAGGAAAAGTCAAGTCGAAATAGATAGAGCATGCAATTTTAAGCAACTTTCTAATTTATTCCTATTATCAATTTTTCTTCGTTCTCTTGGTATCTTTATTTGAAAAAGCAAGATTGTAAGCATAAAAGCCGGCCTATTTTTGGTTCAGAACTGGTCTAAATGTAGCCACCAATCAGCAAGTGCTACCCAGGTCCTGAACCAAAAATGGACCGGCTCCTAAGCTTACATTCAAATAAAGATATAAAAAAAACGAAGAAAAACTGATAATAGGAGTAAATTAGAAAGTTGCTTAAAATTGCTGCACTTTCTGAATCATGAAAGTTTCATTTTGACTAGACTTGGAGCTTGGTGCCCTGTGTTTCCGGCAAGCCTTCAGGCTCGCCGGAAACAGAAGTTATGAAGCAGCTGTCTAAAGAACCCCCTGCTAGCGGCCAATTGGCCGCGAATCTGCAGGGGGCGGCATTGCACCAGCAGTTCACAAGAACTGCTGGTGCAATGAAAAATGCCAACAGCGTATGCTGACGGCATTTATCGATGTGCGGTGGACATGATAAACTACATCGTATCTTGTCCATCCGCACTAAAATAAATAGACCCCTATTCCTTTAATAAACGCAAAATTGTATTCCACATAAAGGGCTTGTTTCCAGTAAGTGATTAAAAATGGAGCCATAAGCTACCTAAGTTGCTGACAGCTAAAAATAGTTTATGGCTTCATTTTAGTACCAGGTTTCCATTAAAATATTTTATACAGTGCATGCAGTCAGTCTTTTCGTGTATGTGTAAGTTAAAGTTGTGTTAATGCTTCCATCTGGCATCAGATTTCTTGAAAATCAAGCCATAAAAAGTTTGTTGCTATTGGTAACCCGACCTTAGATTATAAAAATTAATATTAGCACCTGCGCTTCTTACCGGTGATCAGCTAAGAGGTAAAAACACAGATGTTAGTTGCAGTGTTAGGAGTTTGGTGTTTTTTGAGCTAGGTAAAGTTATTTGGTTACCTAATAAATGCTCAAAGAGTTTAAAGAATGTATTTAAAATTAATATCAGCCATTTTTTTTTAAATTTATTGTTACATTTATTTTAATATGTAATATTTAAGGCTGCCCCAGACATAGGTCTAGTTGGAGTCATGTGCTTGATTATATTTTTATATTTAAGTACATATTCTATCTATCTATCCATCTATTGGGTACTTATAGAGCGCAAACTAATCACCCGTGAGGGTCTCAAGGCGCTAAGGGAAAGCAGATAGGGGAGAGGGGGGAGGGGATGGGTGTTCAGTCGAAGAGCCAGGTTTTGAGGTCCTTTCTGAGGTGCAGCAGGACGGTATTCCATGTCTTTGCAGCGGGAGGGTGTTCCATGTCTTTGCTGACATGTGGGAGAAGGATCTTCTGCCCACTGTGGATTTGCTGATGCGGGGGATGACTGCAAGTGCTTGGTCGGCCGATCGAAGTTGTCTGGCGGGGGTGTAGAAATTTATGATGTGGTTGATGTATTCGGGTCCAATGTTGTGTAGGGCCTTGAATGCATTGGTATGGAGATTGAAGATGATTCTCTTGTTGGGGAGCCAGTGAAGGTTCCTTAGGTGTTTGGTGATGTGGCATTGGAGAGGGATGTCGATGGTGAATCTGGCTGAGGCATTCTGGATACGTTGGAGTCTCTTTTGGAGTTTGATGGTGGAGCCTGCGTAGAGTGCATTGCCGTAGTCCAACCGGCTGCTGACAAGTGCGTGGGTGACTGGTTTCTTGGTTTCGGTAGGGATCACCTTGAAGATTTTTCTTAGCAAGTGGAGAATGTGGAAGCACATTGAGGTGATGGCATTGATTTGTCGGTCTATGGAGAGTGAGGAGCCTAGATTTCATGCATGGTCTGTTTGGGTTGGAGGGTGACCGAGTGCTGTGGGCCACCAGGAGTCATCCCATGCAGATTTATTGGGTCTGAGGAGGAGGACTTCAGTTTTGTCTGTGTTCAGCTAGAGCCGGTATGTCATTCATCCAGGCGGCGACTGCTGTCAGGCCTTCGTGGACGTTCTTTTTGGTGGTGGTGGGTTCTCGGGTGAGTGAGATGATTAACTGGGTGTCGTCGGCATAGGAGATGATGTTGAGGTTGTGGCATTGGACGATGGTGGCGAGAGGGGCCATGTAGATGTTGAAGAGGGTGGGGCTCAGCAAAAAGCCTTGCGATACACTGCAGTTGACTGGTGTGGGTTTGGAGGAGAAGGGCAGGAGTTTGACTTTCTGGGTCCTGCCCGTGAGGAAGGAGGGTGGTCTTGGTGCTGTGGTTGCTTCTGAAACCGGATTGGGAGTGGTCAAGGTTGTGGTTGGCCTCAATGTGGTCAATAACTTTCAAGTTGATGGACTTCTCTATGACTTTGGCCGGGAAGGGGAGTAGTGAGATGGGGAGGTAGTTATTCAGGTCCGTGGGGTCTGCCAAGGGTTTCTTCAGCAGGGGTATCAGTTCCACATGCTTCCAGACACCTGGGAAGGTGCCAGTTATAATGGAGCAGTTGATGGTGCGGCAGAGTTCAGGGGCGATGGTGTCGCTTGCTTTGTTGAATATGTCATGGGGGCATGGGTTCATAGGGTGAGCCGGAGTGGATGGATTTCATGATTCTGAGGGTGTACTCTGTGGTGAGAGGGCTCCAGATAGTCCGTGTCTGGTGTGTGGGGGCCAATTTGGGAGGGTTGTCATTGGATGTAGGTTGGTGGGTGGTAGAGGTTAAGTTATGAGGCGTGAAACTGTCATAGATGTCGAGGATCTTAAGGTGGAAGTGTGCAGCGAGGGTATTGCAGAGGTCCTGGGAGGGTCGGATGGTGGTGTCGCTGTTGGGTTTAGAGAATTCCTTGATGGCCTCAATGTGGTCAATAACTTGCAAGTTGATGGACTTCTCTATGACTTTGGCCGGTCTTGCTGGATCTCCAACTTCTTTCCAATCATCTGCAGTGGCGTTTGGTGTCCTGGAGGGCCGGGGTGAACCAGCTGGCCTTGTTGATGGTTTGGCGGCTGGAAGTTTTTTTGAGGGGGGCGAGGGTGTTGGAGCAGTTTGTAATCCAGTGGTGGAGGTTGTGTGCAGAGGAGTTGGCGTCTGGATGGGGAGGATTTGCTTAGGGTGCGGTGTAGTTGGTCTTGGGTGATGTTGTTCCAGTTTCTGCGGGGCGGGTGGTACTGTCGGAGGTGGGTGGTGGGTTAGTTGAAGGAGAAGTGTATGCAGTGGTGGCCAGTCCAGAGGAGTTCGGTGATGTGATTAACTGAGATGTGGTTGCCTGAGGAAAAGATCGGGTTGAGGGTGTGGCTTACTGCGTGGGTTGGGTGGTTTACGAGTTGCTTCACTCAGATGGTTCTGAGGTTTTCCAGGAGGGTGGAGGTGTTGTGACTGTTGGGGTTGTCAAGATGGAAGTTAAGGTCACCGAGGAGGATGTAGTCCATTGAGGTGAGGGCATGGGGTACGATGTGGTCGGTGATGAAGTCGCAGAAGGCGGGACAAGGTCCGGGAGGTCTGTAGATGAGGGTGCCATGGAGGGTGGTGTTGGGGTTGACCTGGATCTTGAAATGTAGGTGTTCTAGGCCTGGTTAGTGGTCGTCGGAGCTGGTTGTGGCTTGGATGGTGTGTTTGTGAATAATGGCGATGCCTCCTCCAGGTCGGTTGCTGCGGTCTTTGTGGCAGATCTTGTAGCCATTGGGTATTGCAGTGGCGATGTCCGGCGCTGATGCGGGATTCAGTCAGGTCTCGGTGAGGAAGGCGACGTCTGGGAAGGTCGAGTCTAGCAGGTTCCAGATTTCTAGGGCGTGCTTGTGGATGGAGCGGGTGTTGAGGAGGATGCAGTTGAGGTAATTGCGGCTGTTTTTGGGTGGGTTAGTTGGTTGGGTTGTGGTCTGGAGGGAGGGGAAGGAGCAGTTGCGGCAGGTGAAAGGTCTGAAGGTGTTGGTCGGGGTTGCGTGGTGGCAGGTGGACGATCTGCCGGTGTTGAGCATGTGGAGGGTGCTGGCGTTGTAGTGGCGGCAGTTTCTGGAGCCAAGGTCTGTGGCGTTGGGTGCGGTCGGGGCACGGACGGGCTCGGACATGCTTGCCTTTGGCGCGCCATCGGCACGGTCACGCAGCGAGCACCATTAAATACAGCAGGAAAGGTGGGCGGGCTGGTTAACTGGATAGGGGGTATGTGTTACATAAAACAGAGCAAACACAATACAGCAAAATTCAGCAAAAATACATAGGGATAAAGGATAGAGAACTTATTGAAATATAAATAAGAACCTAACTCCAAACCTGCCTGGGGCAGCACTAAATATAACATACAAAAATACTTTAAAAAAAAAAAAAAACTTGCATTGTTTGCAAGCTTCCAACTCAAAAAATTTTATTGTTTAAAAAATAGATAATCTCTTTATTACCCATTCCCCAGTTTTGCACAGAAAACATAGTTATATTAATACATTTTTCACCTCTGTGATTACCTTGTATCTAAGCCTCTTCTGACAGCCCCCTGATCACATGACGTTTTATTTATTATCTATTGGCTTGCATTTTAGCCAATTTGTGCTGTGTTGTGCACAACCCTCGGGCATGAGCACAATGTTATCTATATGGCTCACATAAACTAGCACTACCCTGTTGTGAAAAATAGATAATTAAAAAGCATGTGATAAGAGACTGTCTTTAGTGACTTAGAAATAGGCAGAAATGTAGAGGTTCAAATGTTATAAAGTGTATTAATATAACAATGTTGGTTGTGCAAATCTGAGGAATGGGTAGTAAAGGCATTATCTACCTTTTTAAACAATAACAGTTTTTGTGCTGACTGTCCCTTTAATGCAAAAGAGTCCTCACAAAGCTTATTTTTCCTCTTTTATACCTAGATGAGCATGCAGCAATATTTGAGAATTTAACAACAGCACCCAACATGTTCTCTACCTGTTTGCACCTACTGTATATGGAAACCGGGAGTAACATTTTGATTTTTGGTTTCTATTATTTTTCCTTGGACATATAATTGAATTAAGCAACCGGACCCCCTCTGCTGGTAATGGTGAAAACTGTCGGTAAGTGTAATGCCTTTCCGATATTGGGCTAGTTTCCATTGAGCCGTAATTAGGTTTGCGTGCCATTAAATTAGCTGTCGGAAGCAATAACGTTCACCGACTGCTTCCAACGGCCCATTATAACTTAATTTCGGCAACCAAACTCCAGCTGCTAAAAACATTATCTTTAAATTATACCCGGTTTCCAATGCCCGCACAAACCGTTAACAGGACAAAGGTGCCTTTTGAGACCTTTTTCCCATTGAAATCTAACCCGACAAGTCAAAACCCCTTTTTATAATAAATCTATTAACCCCTAATCCGCCATGCCCCCACAACGCAATCAAGCTATTTAAACTATTACCCCTAAACCGCCATGCCCCATATCGCAAAGTATCTATTTAAACCATTAACCCCTAATCCACCAACCCCCATCAACCCCCATATCGCAAAGTATCTATTTAAACTATTAACCCCTAAACCGCCATGCCCCCATATCACAAAGTATCTATTTAAACTATTAACCCCCGCCATGCCCCCACAACGCAAATATCTAATCACTAAGCCCCCTAACCTAACATCTCCTAAATTAACCCCATTACCTAAATTTAAATAATCCTAAATTAAAATTAAAATAATAAATCCTAAATTAAAATTAAAATAATAAATCCTAAATTACAATTAAAATAAAAAAATAACATTACTTTAAAAATAAAAAAAAACTTTAAATTAATCAGAGTTAACATTACATAAAATAATAAACAAAATTATCAAACATATGAAAAATATACCTTATCCCTTTGAAAATAAAAAAGCCCCCCCAAAATAAAAGCACCCCCTAATATAATACTAAACTACCAATAGCTCTTAAAAGGGCCTTTTGTAGGGCATTGCCCTGAATTAAACAGCTCTTTTTTTTTTAAATTCTTTTTATTGAAGAGAGCTTAGGCATACAGCATGGAAACATTTACAAACAGATAAATTGAATACATTCACAGTGGATATGGTAAGGGAAGCACATGACACTCAACACGTAAGAATAAAAGACATGAATGGTATGAATTTAACATTTTGAGCTGGTTTGCTATATATCCGTATATGCAAAAAAAAGATAAAAAATAAAATAAAAGGTGAGCTCCCGCGGCACATAATATATTGGGCTACGATGAAAAGACATATGAAAATGCATTCAGACAGATATAAGAAATAGCTACTGTACATGCTCACCAAGGTTTTCTCATTATCTGCTACCCAAGCCCTCCTTTTTTTCTTAACCTTAATAAACTAAACTAAACCTAAAGAAACAAAACAAAACAAACTTTGGTTTAAAATGATTGGCATGCATACCTGGATGTGTTATCCAGCACAGAGTATTAAATAGGATTGCAAATTGCGGAGATCTTATGCCTTACAAGGACATGTATGGGACAAGGTCTTTATTTTGTAGGACTGTTTTTAATTGGTAAAATAGTTACCTGAGCAGGGTGCAATTAGTAATCTCACCACCTGACGCCACAGCTCTGTTAGAAGTCAACACAACCTGTATTGGAAGGTCTAGGAGCGCCCCACTAAGATAAGTTTGCTTTAATGACCTCTGCAGGCGGACAGTATGGCAATAATCCCATTCAAGGAGTCTATAGCAACTACTCAGCAAGTTTCTATTGTCAAATAATAAGAGGAAAACTGTGTTCCCAACAACAAACATATCTCTAAACAGATGCACAATTTGTAAATCAGCATGTGTTGTACACATACAGGCATGGGAAGTGTAAATAAAAATCAATAACACATAATACACTCACAAAAGTAGAACAACTGCAATATGAGCTGTCCAGTATGACTACATATAAGATTACGGCTGAAAATCAACGTAAAGATTAACGTGCTTTGAAGCTTGGCAGCCTAGTATTATCCAACTTGAAGAAGTAGATTAACAAACTAACCAAAAAAAAAAAAAACAGAACACTAAAACAATAAGCACACATCTAAGTAACGGAGTTCTTGAAGTATATATTCATGTTGCCATCAGACTATAATATAGGCTCCTCTATTAGCATTTATAGAATATAGCAACAGCAAGAATTCTGCAATATGGGCCATTGAAGCCTCAGGCACAGTATGTGGATATTTAATGAAATAAGTGAATGAGGAGGTATTTCTCTAGTCATACCCCCAGTGGTGTGTAAAATTTAAGCTGAAATTTAATAGCCAAAAAAAAAAGATCTAAGGCAGTGACTCAATACAAAGGTAGACAAGTATTGTGGCAACCGGGTAATGTTAATTGTCTGAATGATCATCAAGCTATTCAGTCCCACTGTCTGTAGTTTTAAGACTTTGCAGAGAAGTTGATAATTTATACATGCAATAGTCCAAAGTGTTCATACAATGGAGCCGTGACCCGGCAACTACTGCACCAGCCCTTAAAATTCAGTCAACCAATTCCAACACGGATCAATAGCAAGTATCTGTATCTCAGGGGATCACGGCGTCTCTCAGGAGGTCGGCAACAAAGTGGGTATTGCTTACCCTGCTGCTTTCTATTTGCATGTGCCGCAACTCCGTCGTCAGGCTTGACGGTTTTGAATTTGCCGGGTAGACGTGTGAGCATAGCCGTGGCAGCCACCGGAAGAGTAACAGTAGGTATCAGTATGCCGTTCTGTGAGTCAGCAGATTCCGACCACTTTATGCAGGCTGGGGTTAATCCGGTCATCAGCGTTTTTACTGCTTCTCTCCTCTGTGAGGGAGCTGTGGCCAGGGAGCCGATGTCCACCCGCGGACATGATGTGGTGCCGTTTATCATACTGTGTAAGGTAGGGTCGGAAATGGGCTGCTTTTGTCGGTGCGGCTGTTCCGTTGTTTTCATTATTGCGCACAGATTTGAGCAAGAAAGGAGGAGCCGATCTATTTTGGGCAAGAGTGCAGCCTTTATTTCATCCAGCAAATGGATGCCGGTATATACTTCTTCAGAGATGAGCCTCTTCATAGCGCAGGCCAGAGAGGAGCTTTTACAAGTGCAGAGTCAAAGTAAAGTTATGTATAGCGCGGCAGGAGAGGGCCCGTCACTTCGCCAATTGGCTTTTTACTTTCAATTCGCTTCTCGGGGGCCAAGTGATGATATATCTTGATCCAAAAGAGTTCCCGGGCACAGAAGTTGCCAAGGGATAGCAGGATGGCGATGTTTATAGCCACTTTTAGCCTTTAGCTGCACGGAGCCTCAAGAGTCAGTAGCCATCTTGGAGTGCCACCCACCGGAAGTCTAAACAGCTCTTTTATCTTGTTCCTGAAGTCCGGAATTTCAGAGAAAAACTTGCCCAAAAGACAAGAGAATTTTTAGAATTTTTGATTTCACTCCATTTAAGCAGAAATAGAGCCTTGGTTTGATTTACCTATCAAAACTATATATATATTTTTTATAGTAGACAACCCAAGGTATTGATCTAGGCCCATTTTGTTATATGTCATTATCATTTCACTGCCAAATGTGATCATATTAAAAAAATTGTTAACTTTTTTTACAAACTTTGGGTTTCTCACTGTAATTATTTACATACTGCTTGTGCAATCATAACACAAATGGATGTGAAAGCTTCTCTGGGATCCCCTTCATTCAGAAACAGTAGACATGCATGGCTTCACCATTGTTTTTGGCAATTAGAAGGTCGCTAATTGCTGCTGGGCACCACACTTCAGAAATTCCCAGTAGTGAAGGGGTTAACCAGGTAGCTTGTAAGGTTAATTTTAGCTGTAGTGTAGAGATAACCCTCCCACCTGACACCACCCACCCCCTGATCCCTCCCAAACAGCTCTCTTCCCACCCTCAGCCCCCACTGGTCACCACTATCTTTACTTTCTGTAGTGTAGTGTGAACCATCTGTCTACCAGTACCTAGTTTGTTTAGTTTTTTTAAAATTTTGTTATTAATAACTACTCATTTTTTTTCTGTAGTGAAGCGGTCCCCTCTCACAGCCCCCCAAATTGATTGTCACATAGAGCCCCCTCCCTCCCCACTTTTCCGTAGTGCAGCGTAGTCAATCCCTCACTCTCCCTTAATTTTTTTTTTTGTAGGCCAGGGCCAATCCCACTCCCTCCTAGACAAAGTACCCGGTGATGTAGCTATGTCCATTTGGCTTAAGGGGTTAAGAAACAGAAGTTTGCAAACAAGAGAAATGCAAAAAGCAGCTACTGGAAAAGAAGACGGTCTTGTAAAAATCAATTCATTATAACCATGGGTGTAACTAAATATCACTGGGCCTCATGGCAAATAGTGCAGTGCCTTTTTCTGTCTGAAATCAGCAGAGCTGAGCCAGCAGCCACATCATTGGTTTGTCCACACCAGAATTATTGAATTTGCACAATCTTCTGGTACATATATGGTGGTTGGTTCTTATGTAGGGACAACACTGTGACAGCCATCTTGGAAACCTTGCCACCATACTTCTAAAGGAAATACACAGACATTCCTTACTCTAAGAACCCTGTGTTGCCAAGGTGGGAGGCCACACAGATGAGCCAGGCATGATGCTGGTGTAGTAAAACCATTACTGATTGCAAGGCCAGACGGGCGCCCTAGAGATGCAGGCCTGGTCTCGATCAAGACCACTGAGAGACTTGTAGGTAAACCTCTAATTACAAATGATTAATTCCATCCATTATATGTGTGAAATTAAATATTTTCTTTACTTTTATTCAACTTTTATAATTATGAACAAATATAGCAATAAATAAAACCATGTAATTATAATTTATTAGCATGTGAAAAGAGCATGCCTGAGATTAACAGTCCAAATAGATTAGTCAAATGAAAGAAACTAAAATATTTTTTTCAAGAGGGTCAAACAAAAGAAACCAATTTTTTTTTTCAAGAGGGTAAGGCTGTTGGATTAGACAAATCTAAAAATGTTAAACTAGTGCAAAAAGAATTTTATGAAGGATTGGAATACTGCTATTATACACCAAGATTACTATACCGCTGAAAAATTGGCCATTGGCAGGAATGGCAGGTCTCCCATATTACAAGTCGCTGCAGTATAGCTATAATACAAGCATTTTAGCCTGTAACGCAGCAATCCATTCCGCACTCAAAAAATGACGTTTGAGGGCAAAAATGATTCACAAATCTCATAACTAAAATGTTACAAAGTACACTAACACCCATAAACTACCTATTAACCCATAAACCGCCACCCTCTGGCTTCGCAAATACTATAATAAACCTATTAACCCCCTGAACAGCCACCCACATAGCCAACACTAAAATAAAGTATTAACCCCTAAACTGCCGCCAACCCACATCGCCAAAACACTAAATATATCTGGTAACCCCTAAACTGCCGGCCCCCCACATCGCTAATACTATAATAAAACAATTAACCCCTAAACCGCCGCCCCCCCCACATTGCAACTACTAAACTAAACCTATTAACCCCTAAACTGCCGGCACCCCACATTGCAACACACTAAATTGAACTATTAACCCCTAAAGCTAATACCCCCCTAATTCTAAATAACATTTACAATATAACTATCTTTAAATAAATAAAAACTTACCTGAAATAAAAAAACTAAGTTTAAACTATAAAGTAACCTAACATTACGATTTTAAAATAATAAAATTACTGGAAACCCCCCCCCCCCATAAAATACTAACACTACGAATAAAAAAATATTACATTACAAAAAATAAAAACTCTAAAATTACGAAAAATAAAAAACTCTAAGATTACAAAAATAGTAAACAAAATTATACAAAATAATAATTAAACCTAATCTAATAGCCCTATAAAAACAAAAAAGCCCCCCCCCCAAAAATATAAACACCCACTAACCTAACAATAAACTACCAATAGCCCTTAAGCAATCAGCTCTTTTACCTTAAAACATTACAAAGTACCCCCTAAAAGTAAACCCCCCAAAATAAAAAAAACTAAGTCTAAAAAAAACCCCTAAGCTACCCATTGTCCCTAAAGGGGCATTTGTATGGGTATTGCCCTAAAAAGGGCATTCAGATCTTTTGTGCCCAGATCCCTAATCTAAAAAAACCCCCACCCAAAATACTAAAATAAAACTAACACTAACCCCAGGAAATCTACTCACAGTTTCTGAAGTCTGGACATCCATCTTCATCCAGGCGGCGAGAAGTCTTCATCCATCGCAGGGGCATCTTCTATCTTCATCCCGGTGGCGCGGAGCTGTGGAGACGTGGAGCTATGGAGGCATGGAGCATCGTCGCCGGCGGCACGGACATCCAGCATGGAGGATCCTTTTCATACGATCACCGCCGTACACTGAAGATTGAATGCAAAGTACCTGTTTAAAAATAGGGTACCTTGCATTCCTATTGGCTGACATTTTCAAATCAGCCAATAGGATGAGAGCTACTGAAATCCTATTGGCTGATTTAAACATGAAGATGGATGTACGGACTTCAGGAACTTTGAGTAGATTTCCTGGGGTTAGTGTTAGTTTTTTTTAGTTTAGGGTTTTGGGCACAAAATAGCTGAATGCCCTTTTAAGGGCAATGCCCATACAAATGACCCTTTAGGGGCAACAGGTTTTTTATTTTGAGGGATTGGTTGGGTGGGGGGGGTTTACTTTAATTTCATTGTTTTAAAATAGTAATGTTAGGTTACTTTATAGTTTAAACAGGTTTTTTTTATTTAACAGATATGTTTTTATTTATTTAAAGATAGTTATATTGTAAATTTAATTTAAAATGAGGGGGGTGTTAGGTTTAGAGGTTAATAGTTTAATTCAGTGTGTTGCGATGTTGGCGGGCCGGTGGTTTAGGGGTTAATAGGTTTAGTTTAGTAGTTGCTATGTGGGGTGCCACCGGTTTAGGGATTAATATATTTATTTTATTAGTAGCGATGTGGGGGGTGGCGGTTTAGATGTTAATAGGTTTATTTAGTGTCTGCGGTGTCGGGGGCAGTGAATTAGGGGTTAATCATTTTATTTAGTGTCGGCAATGTCGGGGGGCGCCGGATTAGGGAGTTAAACATTTTATTTAGTGTTGGTGATGTCGGGGGGCGGCGGATTAGGGGTATTTAGACTAAGGGGCCTATTTAACAAAGGTCTGTCGGACCTGATCCGACAGTGCGGATCAGGTCCGACAGACCTCGCTGAATGTGGAGAGCAATACGCTCTCCGTATTCAGCATTGCACCAGCAGCTCTTGTGAGCTGCTAGTGCAACGCCGCCCCCTGCAGAATCACGGCCAATCGGGCCAATCGGCCACCAGCAGGGGGTGTCAATCAACCCGATCGAATTGTGGCGATGTCTGTCCGCCTGCTCAGAGCAGGCGGACAGGTTATGGAGCAGCGGTCTTTAGACCGCTGCTTCATAACTGGTGTTTCTGGCAAGCCTGAAGGCTCGCCAGAAACACGGAGCTTGATAGATATGCCCCTAGGGGTTTATGTTAGGGTGTTCTTTTCCCCATAGACATCAATGGGGTTGCGTTACGGCGATCGCCATTCTGCGATCGCAGGTGTTAGTTTTTTTCTAACACTTTTTCTCCTTTTATGACTATGGGGTAAAGCATGCACATCAACTCAAGCCTTGGGTTTTGTGCGGTATGGAGCTTATCGCACCATACCGCACAACAAGAGAAGGTTTTTCAGTAACTTATAATGGCAGCACTATGGTAAGTGCAATAACGCTATTTTTTGTGTGTTATTTACGCACCCGGTATAGCTCAAAACTTGTAATCTTGGTGATTGTTTATTAAGTAAAAGTATCTGATGGGTTTTTGCAGTTCAAAACAATATCAAAATCACATGGAATTCAAAATTAAACTTTTGTATTTCAGAGCATGGCATTTAAAAATATACTTTCCAATTAATGTCTATTATCAAATTCACCTCTTTCTCTCTGTATACTTTGTTGAAACATAGCACCATATGCAGCATATCTAAAAAAAAGTTGACTAGAAAATATGACGTCATTTGCATGGTGATAAAAAAACATCCAATCATCTTCAGTGCTGAGTTCACACTTTGCTTTACTGTAATCTTGTGGGATTTCACCATAATTGCAAAACATTTAATAGTAAACTTCCTTGAACTGAGGAGGGGAATAAAGTGACAAGGATCCTGATTGGATGTTTAAAGTCTATTTACAGTGGTATGTGGATACTGATGTATTTGTGAGATAAAATATCTTCCTTTTACATAAATTTGTTAGTTTGATATTTTCAGCTTTTTACAGCTATGTAGAATCAATTTCAAGTAATTCAGTATTTGGGTAGCATGTCCCTTTAATCCACAAAGCCACAGCATGAAACTAATTCTGACGTATTATAATTTACCCTGAAACACCTTTGCTGAGCTTTCGTTCTCACCAGCTTTGAAACCTATAATATGAGAGTCTAGAGCAATTTTTGTAGGATGTAAGAGGTTTGGAATTTAGATCCAGTATAACTCGCCTGCCTTCTACAAGCCATGTCAGGAATGTTATTCTCCAACAATGTTGTCTGCAGCATTTATTACAAGTCTGCATTGTAAACTCACTCCGCCGAGCATGGTAATTTAGAGCTTCAGATAAAAGTTCGAAATATCTTCTAAGTAAGTCTTGCTTCTGACAGGCGGCCCCTCCTAATGACATTCCACAAGTATACAGCACAGGGCTAATTATGGCATTGCAATGATGAATATAAACACTTCAGAAACAACTTGAGCTAACCTTTTTATTTTGATACCCAAATATGACTGTCTTCTGAATAATGTGTCTGCCACGTGCCTGAAATTAAACACTCTTAATTGCTACCTCTAAATATCTCATTCTTTTCCACTTCCCTGTATTAACCCTTTGTCTCTCCCTCTATTTATCTATCTATCTATCTATCAATCATCTATCTGTCAGTCCTGTCCATCCATCCAGTCTTTCAGTCTATCAGTCTTCTCCCTCTGTCTGTCTACCTACCTCTCTAATGGAGCTGTAAATACTGTTTTGAAAGAGGATTTAGGAGATGTTGATGTATCTGTCATGTCACTTGTTCTAGCAAAAGGATATTATAAGAGATAGCTTATAACTATAATTATAAACATTTTGTTTGCCTAAATGATTCGGATTGTCAGAATTTTGTTCATGGCCATGTTCGGCTTATCTGAATATTCAGATAAAAAAATCATTCAAAACGAACTGTGTTCAATTGCATTAATGCCAATAGGAGGTCCATACAACATTCTTTTTTAACAACATACATTGCTATGAAATCCCAGATTTCATCCAGAAGATTCAGTGCTAACTGTGACATGAGAACATACAGGAACTAGAATATTTTTTACAATGAGAATACGAACAATAAATTAAAATTAAAAGCATGTGATAATTTTAGTAATATAAATTAATCATTCACTACCTTTTTCCACCACCATATTGTGTTACTCCTTCTAACCTTTCCCTTCCCACCACTACAACCTTTCTGTACCATATTAGTTTTCAACTCCCGCATGCAAAAGAACCCACATTCCTCACTTTCTAACACACCTGCTCCATACTAGTTTGTAGTTAATAGTTTTCCTTGGAGACTTAATTCAGAGAAGGGCAGGAGCAGGAGAGGCAGCAGAGTTACTGAACTAGGTAGGCCACACAGTACATAAACCTCAAAAATACACCCCCATGTGAGGAGGAGGACACTTGCCTAGTGTCCCTTGGACACAGCGGCCAGCAGTTCCCAAAGGATTAGGCATTGACGGATGATGACCATCACAGAGCAGGAAGGGCAAGAGCAGCAGAGGAGGTAGCAGCAGACATACTGAACAAGGTAGGCCTCCAGAAAACAAACTCCAAAAATACACCAAGGGAGGAGGACAAACATTTGCTCAGAGTCCCTTGGACACAGCGACCAACAGTTCCCTAAGATTTTTAGAACTGATGATGAAAACCACAGGAGCAGGTGGTGGCAGCAGACAGCAGAGTTGCTGAACTAGGTAGGCCTCTAGTACACAAAGATGTGCTTAGAGTCACTTAGACACAGCAGTCAACAGTTTGCTATGATTAAATGAAATTAACTGATGATGACCACCACAGAGCAGGAAGGGCTGGAGCAGGAGAGGCAGCAGTAGAGTTACTGAATAGCCAACACAGTAACTGAAGTAGGCTTCCGATTATAGTACACAAACACCAAAAATACACATCCAAAAAGGTGAACAAACATGTGCCTAGCAGGTCATGAAAGGGACAGTAAACACCAGAATTTTTGTTGTTTAAAAAAGTAGATAATCCCTTTATTACCCATTCCCCAATTTTGCATAACCAACACAGTTATAATAATATACTTTTTACCTCTGTGATTACCTTGTATCTAAGCCTTTGCAAACTGCCTCCTTATTTCAGTTCTTTTGACAGACATGCATTTTTAGCCAATCAGTGCTTGCTCTTAGGAGCTTCACGTGCCAGAGCTCAATGTTATCTATATGAAACACATGAACTAACGCCCTCTAGTGGTGAAAAACTTTCAAAATGCTTTCCGATTAGAGGCAGTCTTCAAGGTCTAAGAAATTAGCACTTGAACCTCCTAGATTTAGCTTTCAACTAAGAATAACAAAGGGAACAAAGCAAAATTGGTAATAAAAGTAAATTGGAAAGTTGTTTAAAATTACATGCCCTATTTAAATCATGAAAGATTTTTTGTGACTTTACTGTCCCTTTAAGGCTTTAGCATTGACTGATGACCACCACAGACCATGGAAGTGCATGAGCAGCAGACGGCACTTACTGAAGTAGGCTTCTGTATTATAGTACACCAACCCCATAAATAAATCTCCAAGGAAAGTGACAATTGGAGTGAAAGTAGTATGGGTGAAAGGAAATAAAGTTCTCACTTTCCTCGCCATCTCACACACCTGCTCCTTAAACATCTTTGAAGCTCTCCTTGTAGATTCAATTCAAAGATCAGTTTACAAAGACCTTTGAAATTCCATTAACGTGAACAAAAGCAGTATCTCTCAGAAGCCCAACTTAAACAGAAGGGAGAATTCTACTTTCAAAATTATGCTTTGGTGAAGGGATGGAACTTTGGAGAGATACACAATGGATTAGTACTGCAGCAACCACGGTTTTGACGGTGTTTTTTTCATAACCTGTGTGTTCTTGATGTATTGGCAAAACATGTTATCTGACTTCCAGGCTGGCCTCTCGCCTGAAGTTGACATCATGAACTCCTGCCTCTATTTCATATGTATTGCCTAAAACAAATGAAAGAATTCAAGATCAAGCAAACAAAAAGATGTTCCAAAACTCTGTTGCACACTTTGCCTAGCCTAGCTGTTCCCTGAGGATTTGTCATTGATTGACGACCACAGAGCAGGAACAGCAGCATTTCTGAAGTAGGGCTTTAGAGTTTAGTACACCAACCCCATAAATACAACCTTCAAGAAAGGCGAACAAAGGTGTGCAAAAACTTTGAATTACTGTTGGAAGCTTTAAACCATACTCTTTCCAGTGTTCTCAATCAAAACTTACATTTGGATGCTTCAGTTTTAGCAAGTACTTATTCCTTGGTCTGCTTTTACGAAACTGCATTCTAGTTAAACACAAAACATAACACTGTGATGCAGAAGGATTGCAGCCCAATCAAAAGCAGTGTTAAAGGCCATCACCTTATTAGGCAGGAACAGGAAAAAGGCAGGGTTTCCCCAGCACCATCTAAGCAAGACAACTACTACTGGATGGAACTCGACTTTAGAGATGGTGAAACATTGGAGCAGCATAGGGCTATATTACATGCTATGACTTACTTTAAATTTATTGGGATTCATTGAGATTGAGAGCCCATTAGGCAGAGATGAGTGGACCATGATTGGCCAGTTAGTGGCAGTCCTAAAGCCTTTTAGGTATATCACAGAGAACGTGAGCCAAAACACTGCCAGTCTTGGTCATCATTGCCTTGTTCAGTCATCTCTTGAGCAAGGTGGATGCCTTCCTCAAAAATCATGAAGTGGCTCCTGGTGGCATAGTGAAGTAGCAGTACTAGACAGGAGGCTGAAAGAGTAGATGAAAGATTGAATACGAAGCGTCTCTATTCAAAACGTTTATCTGTAAAAGTTTGCATCCAGAAGTAAAATGGTTTAAAATGGGTAATTCCCTTATTATAACCATAAAATTAAGGGAAGTAGCTGATCGTGTGTACATTTTTTCAGACAGAATTTATTAAGTTGTCACTCAAGTGAAAAATACTATTTTTCAGACTTTTAACTCTTTAATGAAATCATAAAAGAAAAATGTAAGTGTACAGTGAGCAGTGGAGAACTTATCTATGGGAACATGCATTCAAACTGCATGCCAATCATAGGCCCTTAACTAAACTTTACAAACTACAAATGGACTGGGTCAAGCAGGAAATTGCATTGCTCGATGGTCAGCTAGACAAATCTCTTTTAGATTTGAGTACAGCCCAGGAAATGAAACTGTGTCTTGTCTTTTGCGATCACCGGATGTTTAACTGAAGGATGATGTAGAAGTTGTTTAAATTCGTACAACTATTCTCACAAGCTGCCTGTTTTTATGCCCAGTTCAGGAAGCATTGTGGGAATTTCTGTTCAAGAAATAGCCTAGCACTTAAGGTGTAATGAGTATATAAAGCAAAATGCAGGAAAATACTGTACCAATATTTGCTCCAATGACAGAAAGTTTTCAAGCACCACTTTTATTTATATAACAACTTAAGGAGATCCTTGTGTGCCTAGAGACATAAAAATGATGAATGGCTAGATTGCAAGTGAAGCGATACATTTTTCTTGCTCTTGACTGCTAACTGTGCTCAAGGTAAATGAATAGCACTTCCATGTTTGTGATGGTATGACAAGTTAAAAGTAAATATTTAGCAAAAGAGTGAAAGACTCAGGCACACTAACATCTGGAAGTTGAATACTGCTCCACGCTAACTCCCTTTCCCCATAGACTTCTATAGGGTATGCTAAAAAAAACTCTTTTTTTTTTTCACTTGAAGGCTAACCCGAAGGTCCGTTAGGAATACTTCAAATACATATGTTCTTCATTTAAAAATAAATTTGCGTTTAAAATTCAGTGTGCAGCAGGTGACCGCATGAAGAGGAAGTCAGGGATAGAAGATCTGAAGATGAGAAGAAATAAAGATAAGAACACTCATTGGGTGGAAAATTGATGAAGACTTCCCCAGCGGAGCAGAGGCAGAAGATGAATGAAGATAGAAGAGGACCTTTAGGGGTCCATAGGTTTAGGCAGGGTTGGCTCAACCATGGAACCAAATGGGTCCAATGGACCCGGGCAGCACTTGACAAGGGGCAGCACTTTAGTGACTGAATCAGTCACTGTCAGATCCAGACCATTCCTGTCCTGTGTCTCTGTGGGAGAAGTTGTAGGCTCCCAGCAGCATATCCTTATTATGTGCAAAGACACAGAATTGGTCAGGGCAACATTCAAGGTGAGACAAGTGCATCTCTTCCCTAACTACCTTGCCACTTATAGTGCAGTTCTGCATAAACATTGGTAGCATGCAGGTAGGCAGGCTTAGCAAGGTCAGCAGTCAGGCTAGTAGGTTGATATGCTAATCAGCAATGTTACTACTGGGGGCGTCATTGCATACTCTAACCCAGGCAGCAGAATATCTTGAGCCGGCCCTGGGTTTAGGGGTACATAGGTATAGTTATTAGGCTTGGTGCCTAATACTTTACATGTCCAATGTATTGTGAAAAGCCCCTCTGCGATGCTGCCTTTAAAAAGTAATGTTGGCACTTTTGAATATTTTGCTGGCATTCTCGACATCTCATCGGATCCCTTTTGAATATATCACTGCCTTGTAGTACTTTCAATTAACAGGGCCTCAATGTCATGGGGGAACCAGATGTTTACTCCCTTCCCACTGTACCTAGAGGGATATGGCTGCGCCTCACTGACGAGGCCCAAAAGATTGTCTGTGAATTGTTACATTGCAGGATCTGCAGAATGTCTGTCAAAGTGAAAAAAAAATGGATTTCTGGTCTTTGCGCTCTTTAATTTTAGAAGGTAAGGTGTTAATTATTAAGGCTGCGATTGCTCATATTTTACTGTATATTAGTTATGTGTTTCCAGTGCCTTATCAATGTATGCGAAAAATTGTGCACATGTTTGTTTGTTTGTTTTTTGTAGTTCTGGAATGGATAAGTTGAGTAGAGAGAAAAGTGGTGCATCTGAAAGAGAATGGAGGAAAGAATGTTCCTGATGTTGAGAGTTTTTTTTTGTTTGTTAGAGATGTGAGTTTGTGTGTTACTTCAAGTAAGAACGATAATGTTATGGGATGTTTATAATTAGATTGAATGTCCACATTCGAATTTTCGAATTTAACATTCTATTTATTTAACAAATACTATTCAGAAGTTCAATAGTTCATGTGGTATGGAGGGAATTTAGTAAATTGATACATAATAGATACAAATATATAATTTTGAATGTTTCTATATAGAATATTGCATAATTCGAATATTACATTTAAAGAAAGCATTAGAAATACTATTATAAACATATAAAGTTGAATTTTTCGAATTCGAATATTGCATAATTTGAATATTACATTTAAAGAAAGCATTAGAAATACTATTACAAATATAAATTCAAATTTTTCTAAACTAATATTTTCTAATGTAATCGTAAAATTCGAAACCGAACATTCAAAAATCGAATGTTAAAATGTCATTTAAACATTCGAAATTTGATTCGAACAAATGAATGTTTTAAAATTTGTTTCATTTTTCGAATGTTGCAAAACATTCGCCCATCCCTATAGTTTACCTGTGAGAGAGTTTCAGTATTGAAGATGTATGGTTAGTTCGGAGAGGTGCCCAAGAGAGTAATGTTATAAAATTGAGTGTTGCACATGTGTTTTGGGAGTGTGATTCTGCTAAGAGTGTTTTGAAGAGCAGTTGGCCCTTGGAAAAATTATATTTGGTTTGACTGGAATAAAATATTTTACTTTTGAAATGATTCTGTTTGGTTTGTGTGATGTTGAGCAAGTGAGAGCAGGAATGATGTGGTTATTGGCTTGTTGTGGGATGATAGAAATAATTTGTTTTTTCAGAAGAAAGAGATTGATGTAGATGGATATGTGCATATGATCCATGGAAAACTTCACTTATGTTTTTGTACTCATAGGAAGCGTCTTAGTGTTGTAGATTCTGAAGGCTTCCTTGAAGCCCAAAAAGTGACACAAATGGATTTGATTTTTTTTTGTCGACTGATTAATAAGGTTTATTTTTACCGTCTGTAGGTGGAGAATCGCAGTTTACTCATTTTTGTTATGAGACTGACACGCTACCTACTGCACTAACAAGGCCATTATCATTTTTGTTTACTTTTTATTTTCTTACCAAGATTTTCATTTAAATTTGTTTGTTTTGCTTTTGAATCTTTGTTTTTATTAAAAAAATATATGGATTTTATTTCTGTAAATTATATATTATTAACAAAACAAAAAACAAAAAAAACGATTGTCTGGGGTTGCTATGTTCCTCATACATATTTACACAAATAAACACATAAATACATAGAAATATAGAATATTCTATATAGAAATGTATACAAACACACATACAACTATTTAGACACAAGCATTGGTTGCATGCAGATAGGCAGGCTTATTAATGTCAGCGGCCAGGCTAGTAGGTTGATATGTTAATCAGTAATGTTAAAGGGACAGTCTACCATAGAATTGTTATTGTTTTAAAAGATAGATAATCCCTTTATTACTCATTCCCCAGTTTTGCATAACCAACACAGTTATATTAATACACTTTTTACCTCTTTGATTACCTTGTATCTAGAAACCTTCTTCCAGCCCCCTGATCACATGACTGTGACTGTTTATTATCTATTGTCTTAAATTTAGCATTGTGTTGTGCTAAATCTTAAATAACCCCCTGTGCCTGAACACAGTGTTATCTATATGGCCCACGTGTACTTTCTGTCTCTTTGTGTTGAAAAGAGATTTAAAAAGCATGTGATAAAAGGCAACCCTCAAAGGCTTAGAAATTAGCATATGAGCCTACCTAGGTTTAGTTTAAACTAAGAATACCAAGAGAAAAAAGCAAATTTGATGATAAAAGTAAATTGGAAAGTTGATTAAAATTAAAAGTCCTATCTGAATAATGAAAGTTTAGTTTATACTAGACTGTCCCTTTAATAAGTGTGTAAAAGCTCAGCGGTAGGAGAAAGAGCGGAATACAGGGTGAACCGAAATACACATAACAGAGGTGAGACTGTATCATTCTATTCATATATCTGCATTTCCTGCATCACGCACCACTACCTTTTTGCCTGAACTTTATCTCGACACCTGTCCACTACCTGAGACTGTTTGCTTAAATTGCTCCTGTTCTGTGCAGTACATTTTGAGATGGGACGTTGTTTAATTCTTGTTGGGTATTAGGTTTTCTCACTTTGTGTCTTTGGTATATATTATTAAGCGTTCCAGGCGACGCTAGAGAGACCAATTCCCAACATGCAGGGAAACAATCTTGTTATGGACGATAAAATAGTATCACAGTACTTTTCACTGCAACCTATAGAGACTGGGGGTGAACCTGATACAGAGCTATCAAGAATTTTTTCAACGGATAAAGCCTATTCCTCACTAGGAGAACTTTTTGACGATATGGAGAAGCTAAAAATCAGGGAAATAAAACTTCAATGGGACATTTGGTCTATGAATAAATATGTTGAATTATGTATTGTCCCAAGGGGGTTAAGGGTAAATAAGTACCCAACCTTTGATACCAATGATACTGATTTTATAAAAGCTTGGAACTCAATATTAACGGAATGTTCTGTGAGGCTTATGATACTATTATGTGATTATAAATCAAAATTATTGTCTACTGTTAGAGATAACATATGTGAGATACAAATGGAACTTAACTCTAGAAAAGAGGATGTAGATTATGGTCGATTTGATACTGTATTACGAGACACCATAGCAGAAGCAAAAAGAACTATTATTAACACTAAACACAATAAATATATCCGAGATCAGACTGACTATGACACTGATTCAGTGTATGTGTGGAATAGATCTAGACGTACACAAGTTCGTAGGCAACAGAACCGCAATAGGGGAAGACGTAATAGAAGAGGGAGAAGACAGTCACAAGTAACCTTTTCAGACACTGAGGCAGAATCAGGGGATAGTACTAGTGGGGATGAGCTTATACCACAGAAAGGAATCCTTAAACATAAACAAACTGAGGGAATAGCATACAGTGCACCCACATACAATAGAACAACAGAGGTAGATCCTGCAATAAAACAAAGGGAAACTAACACTAAGTATAAAGCCAGTGAGCCAGCAGTATCCCAAAGAGATGTAATTGTGGCTAATACCATGGCTAATGCCATGAGGTCAGCTTTACCCGCTAACCCTGATATTGGACATGAACAAGTCCAGCAGGTTTTTTCCTTGCCCCAGAGCAACCCCGACAGGGGAGGGACTATGGGACAGGCAAAGAGAGGGTACAAACTGAGAGAGACAAGGAAGGAAACGAAGTACAAGTAACATGTGTAATTAATCTTTCAGATGAAACTTTGTCTGAGACTCAGATATATGTACTGAGCCTGGGACTGGGATTTGTGCCATCTACAAGTTTCAATCTCTTTAAAACTGTAATTGATGTAAATCGTCTAATTCGCAATGTTACATTGAAAGGTCATTTTTCAGGTGGAGATGAAACACCACCAGACGAAAGTCGGGGTGTAAAGTGGGTTACCACTAATCTCAACACTGACCTTTCGTTTCCTGATTCTTGTGATCTGGTTTCACTCAACACTCTTTTTATAGAAGGCGATCAGCCAGGGGCCAGACTCAGCACAAATAAAGTGAAAAGTCTTAAATCGCCTTCTAAATTTTACCCCATACACAGTAGGGGAACAGTTATTGAAAACTTCTATAAAAGAGTGGAGAGTGATTTAAGAACACTATCGAAGTCTCCAAAACAGAGACCTGATAATTTGGGCAGAACTGAAAGGGAAGCCCTTTCCTCTCTGGCTAATAACCAGAATATTGTGGTGAAAAATGCGGACAAAGGCGGCTCGGTGGTAGTACTGAATAGAATTGATTATATAAACGAAGCATTGCGTCAACTAAATGATGATTGCTGCTATTCAGTGCTACCGACCGATCCTACCTTTCGATTTCAGAGAGAACTATTGCACCTTTTGGATGAAGGGATGGAAAATGGCTTTATTGATAAAGAGACTATGTCATACTTATACGTTGAACATCCGGTTACTCCTGTTTTCCATCACCTCCCAAAAGTGCACAAGTCCCTACAGGATGTCAAAGGACGTCCAATCGTAAGTGGTATAGGGTCCCTTTTTGAACACCTGTCCCAATGGTTGGATATGATCCTACATCCATTTGTGGAATCACTCCCCAGTTTTCTAAAAGATACCAAGCATTTAATGAATTTGGTACAGGACATTAAATGGCAGGAAGGGGCACATCTATGGGCAACCATAGATGTCACAGCACTGTATTCCACCATTCCACATTCTAAAGGATTGGAAGCTGTATCATTTTTTCTAAAAAATTGGTCCTCTTTCACGACAGATTTCCAAAAGTATATTTTGCAGGTGACTGAGTTTTTATTAACTCACAACTTTTTTGAGTTTCAGGGTGTCTTTTATCTCCAGAGATGTGGGACGGCGATGGGGGCTAAGTTTGCCCCCTCCTATGCCAACCTCTTCATGGGTTGGTGGGAGCTGTCCCACATCTTTGGAGATAGGAACCCATCACGCAATTGTATTGCTTTCTATCGTCGTTTTATCGACGATCTGATTGTCATATGGCACGGTGAATATGATGTCCTGAAAACATTCATTGAAGGGCTGAATGTCAATGACATAGGCCTTAAATTTACGAGTGAGATTCAACAGACTCAGATCAACTATCTGGATGTAGTTTTAAGTGGTAGCCCTCAGGGCTCAGTAAAAACATGTCTGTACAGAAAACCAATCTCAGGCAACTCTTTGTTGCATGCCAAGAGCTGCCACCCCAAGCATGTCCCGTATGGCATAGCGAAAGGTCAACTGATGAGGGCAAAACGTAATTGCTCTGATACCAGAGAAGGTGAGAAACAGATGATGGAAGTTAAAAAGCGCCTCCTACAGAGAGGCTATCCAAAAAAGGTGGTCAATAGGGCCCAGAGAGAAGTTGGGAATCTGAACAGACAAGATCTTTTAAAAGAAAAGGATCGGAAAACTAAGGACCCCATGAAAGGGGTAACCTTTGTGACAGACTACAGCGACCAGTATGAAGAGGTCTGTAATATTGTAAAACATCATTTTAATATGCTGGTGGCAGATGACAGACTAATACAATGCGTAAAAGGAGGACTTAGATGTTCCTATAGACGCAATAAAACTCTAGGAAATATCTTGTCTCCAACTGTCCTACCAAAATCCATTTCACAAGGAAGTGCCTGGTTAACCAGCAAAGGGTCCTACAGATGTGGTAGTTCTAGATGTGGGGCATGTGAATATCTGACTGTGTCGGAACAATTTTGCTCCACTGTGACTGGTATCTCTTATGATATAAATTTCTGCCTAAATTGTACATCTACCTTCGTGATCTATTGCATTACTTGCACTAGATGTGGAAAACAATACATTGGGCTCACCACTAGGGACATCAGAAGTAGGATTAGAAAGCACCTGTCCACCATTAGAGTGGGCAAGGCTACTACTCCCATAGTACATCATTTCGCACAAATCCACGAACAAGATCTGACTTGCTTCTCTTGGCAACCCATTGATATGGTACCTAGACCGAGAAGAGGGGGTGATCGTGAAGTAGCACTCTCCAAAAGAGAGATGCTGTGGATCTTTAAGATGGAAACCAGAGTCCCAAAAGGATTGAACTCTGAGTTTGATCTTATAAATTACTGGGAATAGGATTGAATGTATTATTCCTTGCTATGCCTACAATTACATTCCTCAAGGTTATTCTTACTGCTATCTATACAAAACAAACAATCATCTAAAACATTACGCTTATTTGTATATATGTACGTATTACAGTTTCGATCTAGAGATATAATCACTAATTACTCCATCTCTTAGAATATAGGTCCTCTTAGATTTTTCAAACAATATGTAATTCCACGGATTAAGAAAATAGGGGATTGTGTCTCTATATATATTTGTATATTTCAAACATCAATGCATAGAGGTAACTTTTCAATTTATTTTGTTTTTGTGTTTTGTTTTTATCACAGAGAGTGGGTCTTAACTGTTAAGCGTCATACATGAACGCATAGTTGTGTAACAGGTAATCAGAAGCCTGAAATAGTGGCCCTTACCCTCATGTATGTGATACAATCACAAATTCAGGACAAAAGCATTTTTGAAAGTTAAATAACTCTTTGCTAATTGTTAGACTGTTAATTCATAATTTATATCATGTTGATTGTAGACCATGGTTTTTGTTAAAGAATGCCCAGGTTAAATAATACACTGCAGATAATAGTATTTAAATATGATATAATTCTTCATTTATTTGTTAATACCGGGAAGGAAAAATGTACAAAAAATGGACTCATGACCTCTTGTTGCTCTGTTATCTTTTGTTCACAACCAGTATATATGGGGTTAAAATAAACTCAGGGCGTGTTGTTTCTACATATGTTTTTAGCCAATGAGGTTGTTCTTACTTATGTACATAAGGAACACCTGTGGCTGGCTTCAGTATGCTATGATTACGGCTATGCCGAAACGCGTAAGCCTGCCAGCCAGAGGTGCCCCATATTGTCTCTTTTGACACTGTGTTGTCCTACTTTATTTTATATATACCAAATAAAGGTTATATTTTATTTTATACTAGCGCTCTCAATCGTTTTCTTTGGTGGACTTTATACTTTAGCCTGGAGAGCGTTAGTTCCCTGCCTCGTCCACTCCTCTGCTTATCTGGGAGCAATTATTGGAACTGTTTTGGTCTGTATTATACACACGGCAACTGGGATATCCTATTACCACACATGTGAGAAGCCGTTCTGGTACGAAGGTTCCGACTACCTGAGCGGAGGATTCCTATGGTTCCAGACTGCGGTCCCGGGATTGGTGGACAACAGGTGTGACGAAAGCAGTCGAGCACTTGGATTGGAGGATTGTCCGGCAGAGTTCTGGACACGCCCCCTGGTGGACGGTAGGCCTCTGATCCCTAGAAGGAGTGAATCTGCTGAACACTCGGCAAGCGGCAAGTGAGTGTAAAGTGAAAAGATCGATGGAACGGTTTGTAGAGTACAACTGATACAGCACTGTATACGCCTTTCCCCCCCCCCCCCCCCCCTGGTGGGGACAAGTGTGTAAAAGCTCAGCGGTAGGAGAAAGAGCGGAATACAGGGTGAACCGAAATACACATAACAGAGGTGAGACTGTATCATTCTATTCATATATCTGCATTTCCTGCATCACGCACCACTACCTTTTTGCCTGAACTTTATCTCGACACCTGTCCACTACCTGAGACTGTTTGCTTAAATTGCTCCTGTTCTGTGCAGTACATTTTGAGATGGGACGTTGTTTAATTCTTGTTGGGTATTAGGTTTTCTCACTTTGTGTCTTTGGTATATATTATTAAGCGTTCCAGGCGACGCTAGAGAGACCAATTCCCAACATGCAGGGAAACAATCTTGTTATGGACGATAAAATAGTATCACAGTACTTTTCACTGCAACCTATAGAGACTGGGGGTGAACCTGATACAGAGCTATCAAGAATTTTTTCAACGGATAAAGCCTATTCCTCACTAGGAGAACTTTTTGACGATATGGAGAAGCTAAAAATCAGGGAAATAAAACTTCAATGGGACATTTGGTCTATGAATAAATATGTTGAATTATGTATTGTCCCAAGGGGGTTAAGGGTAAATAAGTACCCAACCTTTGATACCAATGATACTGATTTTATAAAAGCTTGGAACTCAATATTAACGGAATGTTCTGTGAGGCTTATGATACTATTATGTGATTATAAATCAAAATTATTGTCTACTGTTAGAGATAACATATGTGAGATACAAATGGAACTTAACTCTAGAAAAGAGGATGTAGATTATGGTCGATTTGATACTGTATTACGAGACACCATAGCAGAAGCAAAAAGAACTATTATTAACACTAAACACAATAAATATATCCGAGATCAGACTGACTATGACACTGATTCAGTGTATGTGTGGAATAGATCTAGACGTACACAAGTTCGTAGGCAACAGAACCGCAATAGGGGAAGACGTAATAGAAGAGGGAGAAGACAGTCACAAGTAACCTTTTCAGACACTGAGGCAGAATCAGGGGATAGTACTAGTGGGGATGAGCTTATACCACAGAAAGGAATCCTTAAACATAAACAAACTGAGGGAATAGCATACAGTGCACCCACATACAATAGAACAACAGAGGTAGATCCTGCAATAAAACAAAGGGAAACTAACACTAAGTATAAAGCCAGTGAGCCAGCAGTATCCCAAAGAGATGTAATTGTGGCTAATACCATGGCTAATGCCATGAGGTCAGCTTTACCCGCTAACCCTGATATTGGACATGAACAAGTCCAGCAGGTTTTTTCCTTGCCCCAGAGCAACCCCGACAGGGGAGGGACTATGGGACAGGCAAAGAGAGGGTACAAACTGAGAGAGACAAGGAAGGAAACGAAGTACAAGTAACATGTGTAATTAATCTTTCAGATGAAACTTTGTCTGAGACTCAGATATATGTACTGAGCCTGGGACTGGGATTTGTGCCATCTACAAGTTTCAATCTCTTTAAAACTGTAATTGATGTAAATCGTCTAATTCGCAATGTTACATTGAAAGGTCATTTTTCAGGTGGAGATGAAACACCACCAGACGAAAGTCGGGGTGTAAAGTGGGTTACCACTAATCTCAACACTGACCTTTCGTTTCCTGATTCTTGTGATCTGGTTTCACTCAACACTCTTTTTATAGAAGGCGATCAGCCAGGGGCCAGACTCAGCACAAATAAAGTGAAAAGTCTTAAATCGCCTTCTAAATTTTACCCCATACACAGTAGGGGAACAGTTATTGAAAACTTCTATAAAAGAGTGGAGAGTGATTTAAGAACACTATCGAAGTCTCCAAAACAGAGACCTGATAATTTGGGCAGAACTGAAAGGGAAGCCCTTTCCTCTCTGGCTAATAACCAGAATATTGTGGTGAAAAATGCGGACAAAGGCGGCTCGGTGGTAGTACTGAATAGAATTGATTATATAAACGAAGCATTGCGTCAACTAAATGATGATTGCTGCTATTCAGTGCTACCGACCGATCCTACCTTTCGATTTCAGAGAGAACTATTGCACCTTTTGGATGAAGGGATGGAAAATGGCTTTATTGATAAAGAGACTATGTCATACTTATACGTTGAACATCCGGTTACTCCTGTTTTCCATCACCTCCCAAAAGTGCACAAGTCCCTACAGGATGTCAAAGGACGTCCAATCGTAAGTGGTATAGGGTCCCTTTTTGAACACCTGTCCCAATGGTTGGATATGATCCTACATCCATTTGTGGAATCACTCCCCAGTTTTCTAAAAGATACCAAGCATTTAATGAATTTGGTACAGGACATTAAATGGCAGGAAGGGGCACATCTATGGGCAACCATAGATGTCACAGCACTGTATTCCACCATTCCACATTCTAAAGGATTGGAAGCTGTATCATTTTTTCTAAAAAATTGGTCCTCTTTCACGACAGATTTCCAAAAGTATATTTTGCAGGTGACTGAGTTTTTATTAACTCACAACTTTTTTGAGTTTCAGGGTGTCTTTTATCTCCAGAGATGTGGGACGGCGATGGGGGCTAAGTTTGCCCCCTCCTATGCCAACCTCTTCATGGGTTGGTGGGAGCTGTCCCACATCTTTGGAGATAGGAACCCATCACGCAATTGTATTGCTTTCTATCGTCGTTTTATCGACGATCTGATTGTCATATGGCACGGTGAATATGATGTCCTGAAAACATTCATTGAAGGGCTGAATGTCAATGACATAGGCCTTAAATTTACGAGTGAGATTCAACAGACTCAGATCAACTATCTGGATGTAGTTTTAAGTGGTAGCCCTCAGGGCTCAGTAAAAACATGTCTGTACAGAAAACCAATCTCAGGCAACTCTTTGTTGCATGCCAAGAGCTGCCACCCCAAGCATGTCCCGTATGGCATAGCGAAAGGTCAACTGATGAGGGCAAAACGTAATTGCTCTGATACCAGAGAAGGTGAGAAACAGATGATGGAAGTTAAAAAGCGCCTCCTACAGAGAGGCTATCCAAAAAAGGTGGTCAATAGGGCCCAGAGAGAAGTTGGGAATCTGAACAGACAAGATCTTTTAAAAGAAAAGGATCGGAAAACTAAGGACCCCATGAAAGGGGTAACCTTTGTGACAGACTACAGCGACCAGTATGAAGAGGTCTGTAATATTGTAAAACATCATTTTAATATGCTGGTGGCAGATGACAGACTAATACAATGCGTAAAAGGAGGACTTAGATGTTCCTATAGACGCAATAAAACTCTAGGAAATATCTTGTCTCCAACTGTCCTACCAAAATCCATTTCACAAGGAAGTGCCTGGTTAACCAGCAAAGGGTCCTACAGATGTGGTAGTTCTAGATGTGGGGCATGTGAATATCTGACTGTGTCGGAACAATTTTGCTCCACTGTGACTGGTATCTCTTATGATATAAATTTCTGCCTAAATTGTACATCTACCTTCGTGATCTATTGCATTACTTGCACTAGATGTGGAAAACAATACATTGGGCTCACCACTAGGGACATCAGAAGTAGGATTAGAAAGCACCTGTCCACCATTAGAGTGGGCAAGGCTACTACTCCCATAGTACATCATTTCGCACAAATCCACGAACAAGATCTGACTTGCTTCTCTTGGCAACCCATTGATATGGTACCTAGACCGAGAAGAGGGGGTGATCGTGAAGTAGCACTCTCCAAAAGAGAGATGCTGTGGATCTTTAAGATGGAAACCAGAGTCCCAAAAGGATTGAACTCTGAGTTTGATCTTATAAATTACTGGGAATAGGATTGAATGTATTATTCCTTGCTATGCCTACAATTACATTCCTCAAGGTTATTCTTACTGCTATCTATACAAAACAAACAATCATCTAAAACATTACGCTTATTTGTATATATGTACGTATTACAGTTTCGATCTAGAGATATAATCACTAATTACTCCATCTCTTAGAATATAGGTCCTCTTAGATTTTTCAAACAATATGTAATTCCACGGATTAAGAAAATAGGGGATTGTGTCTCTATATATATTTGTATATTTCAAACATCAATGCATAGAGGTAACTTTTCAATTTATTTTGTTTTTGTGTTTTGTTTTTATCACAGAGAGTGGGTCTTAACTGTTAAGCGTCATACATGAACGCATAGTTGTGTAACAGGTAATCAGAAGCCTGAAATAGTGGCCCTTACCCTCATGTATGTGATACAATCACAAATTCAGGACAAAAGCATTTTTGAAAGTTAAATAACTCTTTGCTAATTGTTAGACTGTTAATTCATAATTTATATCATGTTGATTGTAGACCATGGTTTTTGTTAAAGAATGCCCAGGTTAAATAATACACTGCAGATAATAGTATTTAAATATGATATAATTCTTCATTTATTTGTTAATACCGGGAAGGAAAAATGTACAAAAAATGGACTCATGACCTCTTGTTGCTCTGTTATCTTTTGTTCACAACCAGTATATATGGGGTTAAAATAAACTCAGGGCGTGTTGTTTCTACATATGTTTTTAGCCAATGAGGTTGTTCTTACTTATGTACATAAGGAACACCTGTGGCTGGCTTCAGTATGCTATGATTACGGCTATGCCGAAACGCGTAAGCCTGCCAGCCAGAGGTGCCCCATATTGTCTCTTTTGACACTGTGTTGTCCTACTTTATTTTATATATACCAAATAAAGGTTATATTTTATTTTATACTAGCGCTCTCAATCGTTTTCTTTGGTGGACTTTAATACTGGGGTGTGTCATTTCATTCTTAGACCCAGGAAGCACAATATCTTGAGCCGGCCCTGTATATATAGCTTTGAGCCTTTCACAGTTAAACACCTTGGCATATACCATATCCCTTTTTAACCCTTTTAAAACTTTTTTTTCAACATTAAACTGAGATTTTTTTATTAAATATGTTTACAAATGAGTGTAATACTTTATTTATTTTTATATCTTTTATATGTGTTTTATGAAACGTTTATTTTAGCCCTAACACTCTACTTCAGGTCTCAGATCGCCCTAATTCATCTAACGCTATTTTGGCTTGAACTATAAAGTATAGGGTGTGCTATAGCAATGTCGGCCATGCTAAACCTTCTCTGGTAAATCTGTTTTACCATGGACTTGTAATATCAATTTGCGTGCCAATTTTAGCTCAGTCCAGTGATATTGATATCGCACCATAAGCTATTATTAGAGCTTCACTTGTAGTCTGGGCCAAAATCTTTAATTGGACCAAAAATAAAATGATGTATTATGTATATACAAGTAATATTTGTCTGGCTCTGTTTCCTCTATTGATTACAAAGGTGCTCGTTAGAAAGTAGATGGTGACTACTTGTACCGAGGATTACACCTGTTAAAGTACTTTTTGAATTTTAAGATGTTAGACAAAGTTAAAGTGAATAATATTGTACCAGTCTTCACAAAATTTGATAGATGTTATGGTTACAGGGAATCTACCATGCCAAACATTTGGCATTGAAATAGATCTCCTGGTTAACAATGAAAACTATTTCACCAATCTTCATAGAATTTGGCATGATTATAAATCATCATGGTTACCATAGAAACTAACTTCATGAAGTTGGAAACTAATATCTCATTGGAGTTTTCTAACTTTATTAGATTACAATCCTACAGTATACGTGGTGATATTTCAATTTTGCTCACTTAAGTGCATAGCAGAAGCAGCCCTAAATAAATTCACATATTACACTTTCAATACCAGATTGACATATAGGGGCTGAATTCTCAAGCTCCGAATGGAGCTTGATACCCCTGTTTCTGCGCGAAACAGCACTTATGAAGCAGCGGTCTAAAGACCGCTGCTCCATAACTTGTCCACCTGCTCTGAGGCCGCGGCCATCAATCCGCCAGATCCTATACGATCGGGCTGATTGACACCCCTTACTAGCGGCCGATTGGCCGCTAATCTGCAGGGGGTGGCATTGCACAAGCAGTTCACAAGAACTGCTTGTGTAATGATAAATGCCGACAGCATATGCTGACGGCATTTATCGATGTGCGGCAGACATGATACGCTACATAGTATGATGTCCGCTTGCACATTAATAAATAGGCCCCATACAGCCAGATTACTAGTGGAGGGCAACCAGTAACAAAGGGTGCATTATCCTTAGCAAGACCTTGCACTAAGAATAGCACACAATCTAATATTACAAGTGGATAGTAAAAAAAAAGAGGTTTACCAGAGAATCTTAACACGGCCAACATTTTTTAGTGCGCTCTATACCTTGAATGGAAACTATTTTCCCTTTTTTTTTGCTGGACAATATTGTAACAGGTATTTCTGTGTCTTGATATCAAGTTCTGAAAATCTGAATACATTTTTGTGTTTATATGAAAGAGTGTTCCTACAAGCTTCCCCTTCTCTCCTTCATTTGTTTGTTTTTTAAATAATTTTTTTATTGAGATTGTAAAAAATGTTACAAGAATCACTAATAAACACAAATAACATTGTGATAAGACATACATTCTTAGTGTATAGATATACTGAAAAAGTAGAGTGATATAAGCTTTGGGTATACATTCTGGAGGTCTTTGAAACAATGTGAATACAGTGCCTATAGAGTAAGTAGCTTAGTCTATTATGCCACCTATCTGGAAAAGGCTATAGTAAACAACAACATGGAACTGGTGAGTGGGAGTAATAGTCTTGAATAAATTGAGCTAGTATGTCTGTAGGAATCTTGTATAGGATATAATGAAACCTTGATTTTGTATTATATAAAGGGTAAAACTGGACCCCGCAATGGTGTAGAAAATATAAATTAGGTTATCTTTTTGGCAGAGAATAAAGAATTGAGGCAAGGGGGGGTTGGCTTTATAGTGTTTGGGGAAGGGAGATTCAGCGGGCAAGAGCTGCTCTAAATGAGGGATGGGGAAGGGTGGAGGGGGCGGAGCTAACCAGGATGCCAGATTAACAAATACTCTTGGGCCTCTGAACTTTTGAATACATAACAGTTAAGGATATAATCTTAGGCAATAAATGGTAGAGTCATTTATGAAACATAAAAAATGTATAAACATAAGCCTGAACCCAAACTAGGCATGGCAGTGTTCGAGCATCAAAACAGTCAGTAGAGTAAATGTGTAAAACCTCTAAACATATTATGTTGTTAACCCTTTAGTAAAAAGCAGTAAAATAACTTATAATTATAAACCAGAAATATTGAATGGACATAAGCCTGAATACCAACTAAATATGGCAGTTTCCAAGCTTCAAGAATGAAACATTCTTTTTGGCCTACTCCTGCTCCCAACTTATAGGTTTAGTAGATAAAAGGAGGATCTATTATATTATTTGAATGTCCTAGAAAGTACAGTTACATATTTAAATGACAGATACTAAAACAAATATGGAATGTACAAATGAATCTTCCAAGTCAAGCTTATTATTGTTTACTCTTGGTTTATAGTTAACCTTTGGTGGCTATTTGTCATATGGGAAACTGCTATTGAATAAAAAGAGGCTAACCACTAAGCTCCACTATTATAATAAGTATGATGATCTATGTTGGTGAATTATATGAATATAAGGCTAAATGTCCATAGTGATGTCCCAGTTTATCATAGTGCCGTTGAAGCTGAATAGAGGATGGTGTCATTTAAGGAGGGGGCGATATTAACTAATTGCATGCTGCAGACTGTTTAAATCTTGAACATGAAACAAATAAACAAGAGCTTCGATGGAGACTTTTAAGGGACCCAGTAGAGCTGATCGTCATTCTACTATATGGGTTCAAGAGAGATAGTTAAGTGTGTATAGATTTTACATGGTTATCTCGTTTCTTAAATTTAGTCTTCCAGTGCCCCTCATGGCAATATATAAGATACCTTGGAGACAAATATGAGGACAATGGGTACCCAACCCTACTATGTATTATAATCTGGTCGCCTAGAGCCTTTAGATAGGGAAGAGCCCCAGATAGGTAGGAGTCTGGGGTAAGTCAGATCAAGCTATTGGGAAGTGGCATACTGTATAATGGACATGACAATGCGCGGAGGCGCCTAACCCATAGTATATGTTAAGGACTCAGATATATGGTGCATTACATGGAGAGTAGAGAGTAAGAGTAATTGTATACATTAATGTCATGGACAACAGACTCGTCAGTACCACCATGTTCAAGTTAGCTAGATGGGCCTAAAGGTTTACCCACCTTTCCCGCAGCTCCACTCTAGTAAACAAATAAATTATAACGTACAACTGAAATGCTCAGCAGTATATGTAGGAAAATATATTATCATACAGTGCAAATGTCAATGCATTATTAGAACAATTCTAGGGGAAAGGATGGTAGTTATGTAAAAAGAATGTGCGGTTAATATCGAACTAACAGTGTATATAAAAAACTGGTGACAGGGATAATGAAATGGGGATTATTATCCAGCTGGTTAGCTCTCATTAAAATGCCCCAATAGTAAAAGTCTGGCATAGGAGATGGCAGAGCTGTTAAAATGGCTAAGTAACTCTGTGTGCAGACTAAGGTGTAGAGTAATAAGCAGTCCAACTGTGATGAGGATACTTGATCTAGCCATGCTTATCAGACAAAAAAAACATTAGCGTTGCTTATATGAAAACAAGAAGTGGTGAATAACAATAATAAAAAAGTAGCAACTGGCAACATAAATGCAGTTAACAATCAGTGACATGAGAGTGAGATATCAGTAAAAGGGAATATGGGCATTGTCATGAGATGCAGGACACAGCAAAGATGGTAGAACTCTATTTTATTGTAGAGCATGGAAATATACATCTGGTAGCATTGATCTCACTAACTATCTGCGACACAGACAAATGGACCTAAGCACCGCCCCCAATCTAGTGACGTTCCACCAATGTAGACCCATACACTAAGATGTCGTCCATGACGACTGCCATGCCCACAGGGTCTCTTAGGAGAGAACTCGTTTCTCTTTGGAAGATTTCAGGAGCAGAGGATATCCCGAAGGGGAGTCTGCAAAAACAAAACCGACCTACTGGTGTAATGAAGGTAGTCAGTTTGTGGCACTTTGGATCTAGAGGTATCTGCCAGAAGCTGCTAGAAGCATTCAATGTAGAGAAGAACTTCGCCCCTGCCAATTTCAGAGCTATGTCTTCAAGTGTCGGCAGCACATATCTCTCTTTCTTCACCGCCTCATTCAGCCTTTTCAAGTCTACGCAGATGCGTACCTTCCCGTTTTTCTTTGCAACAGGCACAATGGGGGCACACCAGTTGGTTGCTTCAACAACCTCTTCAATAACCCCCATATTCTTCATACGCAGAAGCTCCTTCTCCACTTGAGGCATGAGCTGGAACATAATTCTACGGGGAGTGGTAATGCTGTATGGGACTGCGTCACCTTTAAGTGATATACGGACTGGGTTGCAATTCAGTAGGCCCAATTCACCAAACATATCTTCTGAGATTTCATTCACTCTGGCTACTAGGCCCAAACCACAGGCTGCTTTTCTGCTCAATAAATTGTTAACACACTGACCTCTAATCACATGCACCCACATGGTGAATTTCCTTTGCTTGTACTCGCAGCTGGCAAGAAATTTCCCCGCACAATCACTGCGGCCACCAGGACTATGGACTTTTGTTGTAACTTTCGCCAGCTGGGACTGTCGAGGCAGTTTTATAAACGCTGCAAGAGACATTACAGTGATGTCTGCTCCTGTGTCAATCTTAAAGGCAACTTTAGCTCCCATTACAGTAAGAGTAACCCTCCAATCATCTTCTGAACCCGGCCGTTCAACAACAGACCCCACAAAGGACACTTTTTGACCCTCCTGGTCGCTATCCACCTGCATCTCTTTAATATATTCAGTCTTACACACCACTTCAAAATGGCCCATCCTGTTACATTTTATACATCTTTTGTCTTTAGCAGGGCATATGACACTCTGATCATGGGCACGGTTGCACCGCGTGCATCGGGCATGCTGTACCCATCCACTTCTAGGTCTATCTGTTATCTTAGGTCTACCGCTCACACTTTGCCTTTCACTAGCAGCTCTCCTGAACTGCTGCACTTCATCCACAATACTCTCAGACCTCCGATCAGCACTTTGCTTTTTCACCAGTGCACTCTGGCGGGCCATCCTAATAGCCCCATCTAATGTTAAATCAGACTCTAACTGTAGCTGTCGTGAGACTTCAGCATCTTTAATTCCAATAACTATTCTGTCTCTGATTTGCTCTTCTTTAGCAACACCAAACTCACAGAATTCAGCTAGTTCATACAGGCTATGCACAAATGACTCCACTGATTCTCCCACACGTTGGGCATGTTTGTGAAAACAAGCCCTCTCATGAATCATAGTTATTCATAACTATTTCAAAGTCAAATTCTTCCCCTTCTTGGAAAGTAAAAGTATTGAACACAGGCTCCATATCTTTCCCCATAGAGTATAAAAGAGATTTAACTTGTACTTCACCACTCTCCTTGTCCAGCTTGGAAGCAATCCTGAAGCGCTGAAACCGCTGACACCATGTGGGCCAAGCTGCAGGCTGAGAGAAGTCAAAAGGCTCAGGTGGGGTAAACTTTGACATCGTCATCGATCAGGAAACAGAAGCGCAGGAGATGCAGGACACATGCAGAACACAGCAAAGATGGTACAACTCTATTTTATTGTACAGCATGGAAATATACATCTGGTAGCTTTGATCTCACTAACTAACTGTTACACAGACAAACGGACCTAAGCCCTGCCCCCAATCTTGTGACGTCACTTTTCTACTCTCATCACAGGCATATTATGATATCACTCTTTTGATTGTATTAAATAGTTATGACGTAACCCCTCTTGGGCAACATATAATTAATTGCAACTTAAACATAGAACAAAGCTTGATGTGTGGTTACTTGTGATAGGGAGGGTAAAGGAAGTGTCAGCTGCATTAAGTATAGCTAAGCAACCATTGCCGCATATATCAAAGGAAGGGGATTTTGAACTAGGAGGACAACACTAGTTTAATAGTTATCTGAGTAGTGTAAACCCCCACATCAAAGGCTAGCCCACACCCGTTCTCAGGCAGGAGTGAAAGAGTACACTTTGCCCATAACGGGATTGTCTTTACGTCATGAGACTGAAGTGGCAAGCTGCAGAGAAGATAACCAGCTTCAAAAACCGGAACCCCGCATTGAAGCCTCCTTGTATCTCCATCTAAATGAGTGCAGTAAACAGTCTCTTAGCTGATTCAGATCCGGAGTCCGGAGTTAGGCTTTCTGGAGATGTATGTAGGCTGGTGTCCCTTAGAAGGCTGAATCTTGGATGTGGTGTCAGGGTTAACTCTGCAGAGGGTTTCCGTTGGCCAGCTCCTGGTACCAGGTTAGCAAGCTGCGGGAGCAGAGTGACCACTTGTACAGTGGCGAATGGATCTGTCTGTCTGCTCATCTTGGAAGAGCCCAAAGCTGATGTAGAGGCCATGTGTGCGACCTCGAGAGCCCATACCAACATAGGTAGGGTGAGGAAATCAAGTTCCATGGTTTGCGTAGGCCAGGCTGTGAGATATGCTCTCTCCCATGGTAGTGTATCTGTAGGAGGCATATTTGTCTGCAGTATCGCAGAAGGATCCCATCCCTCTTCAGGGAGCTCCAGCCTAGGAGTCTCTATGTTGATAGTATCTGTGGCCATTGGGAGGATTATGCTAGCCGCCATTAATTCTGTGGAGATGACTTCCGTTGTAGACTCAGCTCTGTAGGCAAGTCTTAGATCATCGAAGTTACGCTGCATCTTTTCTCCCAGGTTATCCAGGAGTACTTGTATGTATCTGTAAATAGAAGTTCTCCATACTTAATGGTATATTAACGGGCTGCATCTGTGAGGCCAGATATAATTGCCTCCGTTTTCATTACAAACTGCTTAGATGCCGCTAAAATCCCGTTAGGTTGCTCTGAACAATAGCTGCTTCCCATATGTGGGTATAAATCAGAAATTCTGCATTAGTTTTGCAATTATGCTTTCCAAACAATTCGTCTTTCAGGAGCACAGAAACTGCACGTCTTGTCTGCTCTGTAGTTGGCTCCGCCCCCCTCGTTTGTTCTTGTACATTTTTTTCTTTCTCATGATGGTTAGTCGAAGTTTTATGGCAGAAAGTGCGTATCCCTCATTTTTGTACATTTTTATTATCTGTTTGTTATATGCAAAATGCATAATCGCTACCAGCTCTTAGACCTTTCTTTGCATACATTGTAGAGACTTCTGAGGTTATTTAACGCTTTTTATTTAATGACCATGGGGTATTTCGATGCTTGAGCTTCTTAAAGGTACACTAAAGTCAAAATTAAACTTTCATGATTCAGATAGGTTGTAAAGTTTTATGAGACTTTCCAATTTACTTATCATTATCAGACTGTGCACAGTCTTTTTCTAAGCACACTTTCTGAGGCACCAGCTCCTACAGAGCATGTGCAAGAGTTCACAGTGTATACGTATATGAGTTTGTGATTGGCTGATGGCTGTCACATGATACAGGGGGACAGCATTGTCTTTCTGTATTTCACTTAATGATTATACAATTATACCATATTTAATGGTCTTTTAAGATATCAGAAGTGAAAAGGTTTCAGGTGGTTGTTCTATGGCCCGGTTGCCACCTGGATGTGGAGGACTTGGTTGTTGCAGAAATTAAGGTGGGCTCCTGGTTACCAATTATTGCAGAGGAGGATTTCATTTAGGCATTGTATTGTGGGGTATTACTGTAAAACATAACTGTGGCAGGAGTTGTATTTAAAGGACCAGTAAATACAGTAGATTTGCATAATCCACAAATGTATGATAAAAGACAATGCAATAGCACTTAGGGGTCGATTTAACAAGCAGCGGATGCCCCATCGACTGAAATCATCCTGATCCGATACAATCGGGATGATTGACACACCCTGCTGTTGGCGGATTGGCTGTGAGTGAGCAGGGGGCGGCATTGCACAAGTATTTGACAAGAAATGCTTGTGCCATGTTAAATGCCAACAGCCTATGCTATCAGTTTTTAGCGAGGTTGAGCGGACATGATTTGCTACAGCGAATCATGTCCGCTCAACCTTTAGTAAATCTACCCCCAAGTCTGAAATTCAAATGAGTAATAGATTTTTTTCTGAGAAATTTCAGTTCTGTTTATTTCCACTCCTTCTGTATCATGTGACAGCCATCAGTCAATCACAAATACATATAAGTATATTCTGTGAATTCTTGCACATGCTCAGTAGGAGCTGGTGACTCAAAAAGTTTAAATATAAAAAGACTGTGCACATGTTGTTAATGGAAGTAAATTGTAAAGTTGCATAAAAAGGCATGCTCTATCAGAATCATAGAAGATTAATTTTGACTTGAGTGTCCCTTTAAAGTGCCATTAAACATGTTGAGATCTGTGCATATCCTTAAAGGGCTAATTCAGTAAAAAAATTGCTGGCAAGTATTTTAAAATAATTTTCAAAAATAAGCAGAATTAGTTACATAGCCATGTTGTCTGGAGTAGTCTGATCCACCCCCCTTATCAGTGTTTAGCATCAGAAACACAGGCATTGTATTTCAACTGAGTTCACAGCAGCTTATTTGCTTCTAGGCATGCTCCAGCAGATAATGAGTGTTAAAGTTTTGTATTCTACCAAATCAATGGTAGGAATAGATACAGCCATAGAAGGAATTGTGTATTGTGTATAAATTTGCAGGTAAAGTAATTAAAGTACATATTATAATAATTTGTCTCTATCCCAACTTGTTTTATGTCCCTTTAAGTGAGAGTGTTGCATGTAACAGCTAGCACATAACAGAGGCGGACATGAGTTACTGTAAGTAGCTCCCATACAAAGTCATATCTATCCTTGTTACCTGGGAGCTGTCTTAATGCAGATGTCGGCTTCTTAACTGCCAGCAGGAGTTTGTTCCCAAACAAACTGCAATTCATAGCAACCGAGTTTCACACTATGCAGTTCCCTCCTGATCCACTCCTGATTGGCAGGGAGAAAAAGACAGTTCTATTTGCCAGGTGATGTCTGACTTAATGACTGAACTTTGAAAATTAATATTTATTTCAACAGTTAGTCATATCTCTTTCAATAACTCTTTTATTTCCTTGAGCTTGAATATAAGATTGTATAGATTTCATATCCAAAATGACAGAAATACTGATATATTGAAACACATCTGCATTATTCTAAGTGTATATAAAAGGACATGAAACCTAAGATTTTTCTTTCATGATTCAGATAGAGCATTCCATTTTAACCCCTTAAGGACCAAGGACATACAGGGTATGTCCTACAGAAAATGTCACTTAATAACCAAGGACGTACCCTGTAAGTCCTCAGGGTTTTCAAGCGCTGGAAGCGGTCGTGATCGCTTCCAGGCGCTTTTGTGTTATTGCAGTGATGCCTCAATATTGAGGCATCATGCAATAAAAAATTTTAGGCATCCGATGCAGGGAGAGTCACTCTGTGGCCCTCTCTGCATCAGCCAGCGATGGTGCAGATCGTTGGTAGGTGGGAGCCATAGCAGGGAGGCGGGTGGGCAGCCCATTGCTGGTCCACTTCCTTTCAGGTGCCGGTAGCGGGGGCGGGTGCACGCGCGGGTGCACGGGAGCGCACTCAGGTGGGCGGGAGCACGCGGGAGCGGGTGGAACTGGAACCGCTACACTACAGAAAAGTGTAAGGGATGTAGGGAGAGGGGGGAATTAAATGTTTGGAAAGGGATCTGGGAGGGGGAGGGAGGTAGGGATATGAGGGGGGTTGCTACACTACACCCAATATGGCGGCAGCTAGGTAGAGGGGGGGTTAGAGAGCTGTTTGGAGGGGATCAGGGAGATTGGGGGCTAAGGGGGGATCCAACACTGCAGAATCAATATAAAAAAAGCCTTTTATTTTAGTACTGGCAGACTTTCTGCCAGTACTTAAAATGGTGGTGACAATTGTGAGGTGGGGGGAGGGAAGAGAGCTGTTTCAGGGGGTCAGGGAGGGATCAGGGGCTGGGATGAGTCAGGTGGGAGGCTGATCTCTACACTAAAGCTAAAATTAACCCTACAAGCTACCTAATTAACCCCATTCACTGCTGAGCATAATACAAGTGTGGTGCATTTAACGGCCTTAATTGCCAAAAAGCAATGCCAAAGCCATATATGTCTGCTATTTCTGAACAAAGGGGATCCCAGAGAAGAATTTACAACAATTTGTGCCATGATTGCACTAACTGTTTGTAAATAATTTCAGTGAGAAACCTAAAATTGTGAAAAAGTTAACGATTTTTTTTTATTTGATCGCATTTGGCGGTGAAATGGTGGCATTAGATATACCAAAATGGGCCTAGATCAATACTTTGGGTTGTCTACTAAAAAAATATATACATATGAAGGGTTATTCAGGGATTGCTGACAGATATTAGTGTTACAATGTAACTATCGCTAATTTTGAAAAAAAAAATGGTTTGGAAATAGCAAAGTGCTACTTGTACTTATTGCCCTATAACTTGCAAAAAAAAAGCAAAGACCATGTAAACATTGGGTATTTCTAAACTCAGGACAAAATGTAGAAACTATTTAGCATGGGTGTTTTTTGGTAGTTGTAGATGTGTAACAGATTTTGCTGGTCAAAGCTAAAAAAAAGTGTGTTTTTTTCCATTTTTTCATCATATTTTATATTTTATAGTAAATTATAAGATACTAGTCCTAAGGCCCATTCACACGGGCCATTTTTTGCAGTACAGCGGTCCCACCCCTTGCGCTCTCTCCCTCCCCCTCTCTTTTGCTCTCTCTCTCTCCCTCCCCCTCTCTTTTGATCTCTCTCTCCCCTCTCTTTTGCGCTCTCTCCCCCCTCTCTTTTGCGCTCTCTCTCTCCCCCCTCTCTTTTGCGCCCTCTCTCCCCCCTCTCTTTTGCGCTCTCTCCCCCTCTCTTTTGCGCTCTCTCTCTCTCCCCCTCTCTTTTGCACTCTCTCTCTCCCCCCTCTCTTTTGCACTCTCTCTCTCTCCCCCTCTCTTTTGCGCTCTCTCTCTCCCCCTCTGTTTTACGCTCTCTCCCCCCTCTCTTTTGCGCTCTCTCTCCCCCCTCTCTTTTGCGCGCTCTCTCTCTCTCTCTTTTGTGTTCTCTCTCTCTCCCCTCTCTTTTTCGCTCTCCCCCTCTCACTTTTGCGCTCTCTCCCCCCTCTCTTTTGCGCTCTCTCTTCCCCGCTCTTTTGCGCTCTCTTTCTCTCCCCCCTCTTTTGCACTCTCTCTCCCCCCTCTCTTTTGCACTCTTTCTCCCCCCTCTCTTTTGCGCTCTCCCCCCTCTCTTTTGTGCACTCTCCCCCCTCTCTTTTGCTGTCTCTCTCCCTCTCTTTAGCCCCCCTTCTGCTCTCTCTCCCCCTCTCTTTTGAGCTCTCTCCCCCCTCTCTTTTGCGCTCTCTCCCCCTCTCTTTTGCGCTCTCTCTCTCCCCCTCTCTTTTGTGCTCTCTCTCTCCCCCTTTCTTTTGCGCTCTCTCTCCCCCCTCTCTTTTGCGCTCCCTCCCCCCTCTCTTTTGCTCTCTCTCTCTCCCCCCTCTTTTGCGCTCTCTTCCCTCTTTTTTGCACTCTCTCTCTCCCCCCTCTTTTGCGCTCTCTCTCTCTCCCCCTCTCTTTTGCGCTCTCTCTCCCCCCTCTGTTTTGCGCTCTCTCCTACCCTCTTTTGCGCTCTCTCTCTCCCCCCTTTCTTTTGCGCTCTCTCTCTCCCCCCTCTCTTTTGCTCTCTCTCTCCCCACTCTCTTTTGCTCTTTCTCTCCCCCCTCTCTCTCTCCCTCCCCCTCTCTCTCTCTCCCCCTCCCCCCCCCCCCCCCTCTCTCTCTCTCCCTCCCCCCTCTCTCTCTCCCCTCTCTTTTTATCCCTTCCCCCTCTCTATCTCTTTCCCCTTTATCTTGCGAGCGACCACGCCCGGCCACGCTCCCTTCACGGGCCTCCACGCCTGGCCATGCCCCTGTCACGTCCGGTCACGCCCCGATCATGCCCGGCCACGCCCACCACTGCCGCAGATCAGGTAGGGATCTCAAAGGCCAGGTGTGTTTGTCCTCGTGCTGTCTCTACTGCGCATGACAGCTTCGGACAAACACACTTGGCCTTTTATATAATAGGATGATGAAAATAATGGTATCTTTAGAAAGTCCATTTAATGGCGACAAAAACTGTATATAATATGTGTGGGTACAGTAAATGAGTAAGAGGAAAATTACAGCTAAACACAAGCACAGCAGAAATGTTAAAATAGCCCTGGTCCCAAACGGTAAGAAAATTGAAAAATGGTCTGGTCACTAAGGGGTTAAACAACTTTCCAATGTACTCCTATTATCTAATCTGCTTCATTATCTTGGTATCCTTTGCTGAAGCAATACACTACTGGGAGCTAGCTGAAAGCCAATCACAAGAGGCATATATGTACAGCCACCAATCATAAGCTTCTGAGCCTTCCTAGGTATACATTTCAACAAAGGATAGAAAGAGAACAATACAAATTAGATCATAAAAAAATTGGAAGGTTATTTAAAATTGCATGCTCTATCTGAATCAAGAAAAAAAAATTGGGTTTCATGTTCCTTTAAAGGGACATTGAACCCAATTTTTTTATTTCATTGTTTAGAAAGAACATGCCATTTTAAATAACTTTCTAATTAATTATTTTATTTATTTTGCTTCATTCTCTTGATATTCTTTGCTGAACAGCATATCTAGATAGGCTCAGAAGCTGCTGATTGGTGGCTACACATAGATGCCTCATGTGATTGGCTCACCCATGTGCATTGCTATTTCTTAAACAAAGGATATCTAAAGAATTAAGCAAATTAGATAATAGAAGTAAATCGGAATGTTGTTTAAAATTGTATTCTCTATCTGAATAATGAAACAAAAAATGTGGGTTTAATGTCCCTTTAAGTCAGATTTGAGTTGTAATAAGTATGGGGATAGTTCATAAATATGCAATGCAACATATTTTCAGAAGATAAAAAGCAGAATATTTCATTTCAGGACTTTAATTTAGTTTTTATAGATGAGAAAACTAACAAGTAATGTTATGTCTCATGTATTGTTACTTAGACATGTGCACAGATAAAAAAAAATATTGGTGACAATTACAAACCATTTGTCAGAAAAAAAATGTTTCAACCAATATTTGTTAAAGGCGTCATTCAGAATTACTTTGATAACAAAAATCCATTTGTCCCCTAATCACTAGGAGAAATGTTTTCAGTGCAGCAGAGAAGCAGCTGGACTTCAAAAAATCTTAAAGGGACAGTAAAGTCCAAATTGAACTTTCATGATTCAGATAGGGCATGTAATTTTAAACAACTTTCCAATTTACTTTTATCATCAAATTTGCTTTGTTCTCTTGGTATTCATAGTTGACAGCTAAACCTAGGTAGGCTCATATGCTAATTTCTAAGCCCTTGAAGACTGCCTCTTATCTGAATGCAATTGACAGTTTTTCACAGCTAGAGGGCGTTAGTTCATGTGTTTCATATAAATAACATTCACTTAGATTACGAGTTTTGCATTCGTGTTTTAATGCTGAAAAAATTGCCATTTCATTGTTTAAACAGCAACGCAGCCATTACGAGTCTCGTCGGTATAGCTGTAGCGCAAGCCTTTTAGCCTGTAATGCAACGTCAGTCCTACCTTAATTCCGATAGGCTGATAGAATTCTATCAGCCAATCGAAATTGAAGAGACGCCATCTTGGATGACGTCATTTAAAGGAACCTTCATTCTTCAGTCGACGTCGGATGGAAGAGGATGCTCCACGACGGATGTCTTCAAGATGGAACCGCTCCGCTCCGGATGGAAGAAGATAGAAGATGCCGCCTGGATGAAGACTTCTGCCTGTCTGGATGTCCTCTTCTGGCCGGATCGGATAAAGACTTCTGCCCCTCTGGAGGTCCACTTGTGCCCGGCTGGGTGAAGACGGCTCAAGGTAGGGAGATCTTCAAGGGGTAGTGTTAGGTTTTTTTAAGGGGGGATTGGGTGGGTTTTAGAGTAGGGTTGGGTGTGTGGGTGGTGGGTTTTAATGTTTGGGGGGGTTGTATATCTTTTTTTACAGGTAAAAGAGCTGATTACTTTGGGGTAATGCCCCACAAAAAGCCCTTTTAAGGGCTATTTGTAATTTAGTATAGGGTAGGGAATTCTATTATTTTGGGGGGCTTTTTTATTTTATTAGGTGGCTTAGATTAGGTGTAATTAGTTTAAACTTCTTGTAATTTTTTTTTTACTTTCTGTAATTTAGTGTTTTTGTTTTTTTTGTACTTTAGTTTATTTTATTTATTCGTATTTAATTTTAGGTAATTGTAGTTAATTAATTTAATTTATTTAATGATAGTGTCTTGTGTTAGGTGTAATTGTAGGTTAGGTTTTATTTTACAGGTTACAGGTTAATTTGTCTTTATTTTAACTAGGTAGCTATTAAATAGTTAATAACTATTTAATAACTATTGGACCTAGTTAAAATAAATACAAAGTTGCCTGTAAAATAAAAATAAATCCTAAAATAGCTATAATGTAATTATTAATTATATTGTAGCTATCTTAGGGTTTATTTTATATGTAAGTATTTAGTTTTAAATAGGAATAATTTAGTTAATAATAGTAAATTTATTTAGATTTATTTAAATAATATTTAAGTTAGGGGGGGTTAGGGTTAGACAGGTTTAGGGGTTAATAACTTTATTATAGTGGCGGCGACGTTGGCGGTGGCAGATTAGGGGCTAATACATTTAATAGGCTATGTGGGCTATGGCGGTTTAGGGGTTAATACTTGAATAGGTTTATTGTATTGTGGGCTATGGCGGTTTAGGGGTTAATAATTTAGTTATTACTTGCGGTGTGGGTTTGATGGCGGATATAGGGGTTAATAGTTTAAATAGGCATATTGCGTTGGGGGTTGTCGGTCTAGGGGTTAATACATTTAATATTAGTAATGAGAGGGGGGGGATTGTGGATATAGGGGTTTTACGTGTCGGGCTTATTTTTTATGAGGCGTGTTAGACTTTTACAGGAGATTTGTTATTTTATTTACTTTTCTTAGGCGCCGGCAGTTTCTAAATTTACGCTCATTTCTGGACATCGCTAGTTTATCCGACTTACGGCACTTTAGCATCTAACGGCGCAGTATATGTAATACCCCGATGTGCAAGGTGAAATTACGGGCGGCACGGGTTCCCACGCTTGCGCCGAAACCTGCGCCGTATATGTGATCGCGCCCGAAACCCAAATGTTTTCTTTCATGATTTTAATCAAATGTAATTTTAAACAACTTTCCAATTTATTTCTATTATTTAATATGCTTCATTCTCTTAGTATACTTAGTTGAAAAGCATACCTAGTAGTAATACAAGCGCACGCAAATGTGAGATGGTATTACAAGTTAGCCGCAATGCCAACACAACGTCGCGTTCGCATTTCATGGAAGCATTGCGCTCATGAGAGCGTGCTTCGATAGGCTCCAATGGGAGCCTCATTTTCATGCCGTTAGACACGGCATGAGAACCTAGTGCGGCAAAGGAGGTAAGTTGTGCAGCGATGGGCAGCAAATGTTAAATATATATGTATATGATTATATACATATATATTTATGTGTTAATATTTGTATATACACATATTAACACATAAATATATTTGTATATAAGCATATACATATATATTTACAGGAAACACACAGTTGCCCATAGAACGTTATGTAAAGGCACTTTTCAGTGCTGTTTTTTTTCTAACACCCCATATCCACCACTTTTAACCGCTAAAACTTGCTTTGAGCAGTTGCCTTTTATTACAAAAAAAGGCTACTTTTTTTTATATAAAAAACTACAATTGGGGAACATTTAGAAAATTAACCAGAGATCTGATCTCTGGTTAATGTTCTGAGAGCTAATTGCTACTGCGAGCTAGTGGTAGAAATAGCCAGCCACTTGTAATGGCTGGTTACTTATCTCGCGCCCATAAACGGGTGAATTTGCCCATTTACAGGCGTGCTATAAATTACCGCTCCACTTGTATTCTAGCCCATTGTGAAAGCAGAGAACTTTTCTGTCTCATAGGAGAAATAGGGATTTTTTCGAGAATCCAAAATGCCATTTTTGAGTGTGAGAATCAGCCGAAAATGCACTATTGTGAATGGGACAAAATGAAAAGTAGCCTTTTTACCCGAAAAAGAGCTTAAAATACTGCTCCCGATATATATTATGATTAAGGCCTTGATATTTTTTCCCTAACATTTTAGATCATACAATATCTGTTAAATTGAATAAACTACAGTTACAGATCTCTAAATCTGGTATTCCAAACCCCCAAATTATTCCAAAATCTAGACTTTTTCATTATTTTTTTTTTAAAGATAAAATTATTAACAATTACCATTTTCCCTACTAGTAATCGAGTAATTGAGAAACGGAATCACTGTTCTTGTACTTAGATATTGTATGTAGATATTACGTCACCTATTCTTCTGAAATACAATACACTTCTTAAAATGTATCATATGAGTACTGCTTTGATTCTTACTATGGAGCGCAAACGTTTGCACACGAGCGTTAAGGGGTTTATCGTGGAGGGTTTGCACTTGTCAGGCTTACCGCCCATATTATTATGAGTTGAAAGAAAAGGCGATCACTTGAGCGCAATCGAAATTTATACTAAAATGATTAATGCAACTTTAGAGCTCTGTTTCACAAAACAAAATAGTTGCACAAAACACATCAAAGATACACACAAAAAGGCCTGGATGTCCATGGAAGACAACAGTGGTGGATGATTGTAGGATCCTTTCCATGGTAAAGAAAAAAAACCTTCACAACATCCGGCCAAGTAAAGTACACTCTCCAGGAGGTAGGCATCTCCTTATCTAAATCTACCATAAAGAGAAGACTTCCCTAGAGCAAATACAGAGGGTTCACCACAAGGTGCAAACCGTTCATAAGCATCAAGAATAGAAAGGCCAGATTAGACTTTGTCAAAAAATATAAAAAAAGCCAGCTCAGTTCTGGAACAGCATTCTTTGGACAGATGAAACTATGATCAACCTGTACCAGAATCATGGGAAGAAAAAAGTATGGAGAAGGCTTGGAACGACTCCTAATCTGAAGCACACTACATCATCTGTAAAACATGGTGGAGGCAGTGTGATGGCATGGGCATACATGGCTTCCAATGGCACTGGGTCACTAGTGTTTATTGATGATGTGACAGAAGTTAGAAGCAGCCAGATGAATTCTGTAGTGTATAGAGATATATTATCTGTTCAGATTCAGCCAAATTCAGTTAAGTTGATTGGATGGCGCTTCACTTTACATATGGACAATGACACAAAACATAGTGCGAAGAGCAGAGCAGCAAAGCCGATATGCAGAGAAGCGCTCACTGTAGGAGGAAGTGCACCGGGCAATCTCCACATATAACACTTAGTTGTGACGTCAGAAGATACACACAGATTCAAAACAAGGTTTGAGACTCTTTGCATTTCAGCCTGACCGGAAGCGGGGTTGGGAAGAGCAGAGAAGACATATAAACAAAGTCTATCTGTAGTGCGGGTGAGAACAGGGGCAGTTTGTTATCTGATCATGGGGAATACTAGCAGTGAGCGGCCTGGGCCTCATAAGGGATTCAGGGACAGCAGCAGTGGGATGGTGGCACAGCCACCAAAAGGGAGGACAGAGGCAAGATCCTTATGGATAGTCCGGAGGACGCCAACCTGTTTCTTCTGATGTCAAGGTAAGGATATAAATGAGTCTCAGGGTGGGTTTGTAATTACTATAGGTTCCTGGTAAACGCAGGGAAATGAACGTAGCAGGAGTTGTACTGTTGGGTACAAGGTTCAGTCTCTTATACTAAATAGTAGTTTCACTAAGAAATTTGTAGGGTATTACTAAATAATGGACAGTCTCTGAACTCAAATATGTTATGTGACTGCATTTATTACTTGCTTTTTACTTGGCGAACATTGTAATTCCTATCAGGTTCATGTTAACTGTTGTATCTATGAGTCAGGGCCGGATTGGGCCATAAGCCGGAGGGGGGGCGGGGGTGCGTTGGTGGGCGAGGCTGAGCAGGGGGAGCTGGGCTGGGCCGGGCAATACAAATTTCCAGGGCCAGTCTAATTTCCCAGTCCGGCCCTGCTGTGTGCACAGCCAAAAGAATTCACCTGGATGCAGCAAAGCTGCATCCCGGGGGATTCCGAAAATGGCAGGGTGGTGAAAAAATCCCAGCCATTTTTGGAACCCACCGGGATGCAGCGAAGGCAAACGGAGCATTACAACAACAAAAATAACTAATCGCCCGCAATAAGTATTAAAAAAAAACTAACCGCCCGCAATAAGTATAAAAAACCAAACTAACTACCCGCAATAAGTATTAAAAAAAAAAACTAACCGCCCACAATAAGTATTTTTAAAAAAAAATAGCCGCCCGCACGAAGTATTCAGAAGAAAAAAAACAACACCTAATAAAATTATTAACTCCTAAATCCGCCAACTCCAACATCGCAAACTATCTAATACATCTATTAACCCCTAATCCGCCATTCCCCCACATCGCAAATTAAATAATTAATTTATTAACCCCAAAACTGCCATTGAACACCAACCCAATAAACTTAATTAACATATTAACCCCTAATCTGCCAACCCCACACAATGCATTAAACATAATTTAACTATTAACTCCTAAACCGCCAACCCCCACAACGGAAATAACTAATTTAATGACTATGCCCCCTAAGCTAACACCCCCTAAATTAACCCCTTAATTACATAAAATAATAAAATACTACATTACAATTAAAATAAACTACCAATAGCCCTTAAAAGGGCCTTTTGTAGGGCATTGCCCTAAGTTAAACAGGTCTTTTCCTTAAAAAAATACTAAGTCGACCCTCTAACAGTAAAACCCCCCACCCACCAAACTCCTCAAAATAAAAAACCTATGCAACAAACAAGGTAAAGAGAGTCCCGAACACCTTGTTAAAAGATCCTCAGATCATATTTATTCTTTACAACAGTACACTCCATAGAACAGGATAAAAACAATCCGGCAACATTTACACAGCGCTCAGGGCTGCAGCACAGGATGGTGGTCACTAATGCTGATGCGTTTCGGCCTCCTTCGCCGTAGTCATAGCTTAATTAGTGACCGTCATCCTTTCAGTTTAAGACAGAGTGAATCTCACACTATTGGTAAAGTGAAGTGTATCACTGAGCGCCTACTACAATGATGACCCTAGCGGTCAAAAGGAAGTGAAAAATCAGAAAAATACTATCAAAGCGCCAAATAACAATGGCAGGGTCTGAAGGATATCACTTATGCAGTCAATCTTATTCAAACAGATGCATTTAAATAAAGGATATTAAACCAATATGACAGTTTTAGCAAATTTAATATTGGATATTAAAACAATGTGACAGTAAATAAAACAATGTAACAATTAAAACAAATAATCAAGGATCCAAGATTTTACAATAGGTTTAAAAGCCCACATTCTTGGGAAACAACAAGAGTTTACATAAAATATAACTTGTAAGAAATGTCTAGCTGATTAGTCAGTGATGATAATTTATGTATAGACCTTTGGTCGTGTTGAATCGGTGTTCCTAATTAACCTGATTCACCTTATATCTAAGTGATTTTGTTGTGTCTTCTCCTAATATTATCCCCAATATACGCAATAGGTAATGCGTAAGAGAAAAGGTGCAAATACTTATTGGAAAAATAATAAACTTTGTGTGAAAAATACATGTCAAAGTCAATGGTGTATCATAAAACAAAAAATTGAAAAATGGTGGAAAAAACTGCACTTAAAAACGATAAGCAAAGAACAGTGTAAACAGTAAAAAATTCAAAAATAGTGCATATCTTGATACAATCTGTCTTAGTGACTGATAAACAGTAAAAATGTGGTCTTCACAGTTGTACAAATACAATCCAGTGGTCAAAAAAAGGAATAGTAATCCATAAATTTAAAAGTAAAAGTAAAATCCAGGTGATAAGAGAAGAAAAGAAAAATAATTGTACAGATTAGTGTGAAACAGTCACACATCCAGGGGTTATGTCAAATATAAAGTGTATATGTGGTGGTTTTCCTCCCAGATTGAGGGTGCAATGTGTCTTCTAAGCAGTAAATTCAACTTGCTGCAGATAAAATTCCTTCTGCCAAAAAAGAAATAAATAATAGTGTAGATGGTTTTAAAAGATTAATATTACCAGAGTGTCACTCACCAGTCGACGCGTTTCGGTCATCCACTTGATAAAGGTCAGTGGATGACCGAAACGCGTCGACTGGTGAGTGACACTCTGGTAATATTAATCTTTTAAAACCATCTACACTATTATTTATTTCTTTTTTGGCAGAAGGAATTTTATCTGCATCTGTAAACAGACAGTAGAGTGATGATTTCGAATGCTACTCATATCACATCTTATTTTAATAAGCATTCCACTAGAGATATATTTTGTTGTCAATTTTAAGCAACAACATAGCATGTTGAATCTAGTCCTCTATTACGTGTTTTTTTGATCTAAACTCATATTTAAGAGGTAAAATGATAAAGCAAAAGGTGGATTATCAACCACTGAACTATTTAGTACCAGTTGGTTGTTAGTGCCAGAAGTTTATGAGGTCATATTCGCTATTGAGGCCAAACCGTCTCCTAGTTTTTAATCTTAGGATCCAATAGACCTCTTGTCTTGCTAGTAATTGATCTCTATCTCCCCCTCTTGGTGGGGGTGAAATATGTTTGACTATGGTCCACTTTAAAGTACTAGGGCTCTTATTATGAAGGTAGTTAAAATGAGAAATTAATGGAGTGGTCAGTATTCCTGCTTTTATATTGCTTACATGCTCACAAATTCTAGATCTGACCTCTTGTGAGGTCATACCTATGTACTGCAAATTACATAGTGAGCATGTCAGTAAATAAATCACATAAGTAGCCCTGCAATTAAAGCATTTCTCATTTGTGAAATTCTCCCCTGTTACTTCACTTTTAAAACCATTTCCCATTAATAAATGACTACAGGCTATGCAATTTGTATTGTGACACTTAAAAACAACTTTTGCTGTTAGCTACGAGTTAGGTGTGTTCCTACTCTTGTTCTTAAGAATCGTGGGCGCTATTCTATTGCCTATCGTTAAACCTCTTTTGAAGGCAAACCTGTAGCCCTTCCTAGCCATATCTGCTAGCTCATTGTCAGCTGTGAGTATAGAATAATGTTTAAAGATGATGTCACAAACCTCTCCATATTGTTCACTGTAAGTCGTAAGGAACGTAATTTTGTGTGTATCCTCATTAGCATGCCTTATGTTTTTCCTCATTAATAGAGTGTCCCTATCTCTTTTCCCTACATCATTTTTAATGCCCATAACCATCTTTCTAGGGTAGTCCCTAGAGACCAGTCTCTCAGTTAGTTAATTAGCCTGTTTCTCAAATGTTGTCTTATTGGAACATATTGCCCTTTAGCTATAGCTTTGAATACTCTTTTGGGATGGCTGCTCTTTGCATGTAAAATATTATTCTTTGCTGTTGGTTTACAATAAACATGTGTGTCAATAGTACCTTGCTCACCTTCCAGTCTTCCAACTAAGGTGACATCCAAATAATTAATGCTTGTAAAAGTTGTTTCAAATGTGAAGCTACGGCCCAGTCTATTATTGTTTAGTTCATCAATAAAGTTTCCCACAAGGTTAGTATCACCCTGCCAAATTAGTATCAGGTCGTCAATTAACCTTTTGTAGAAGGTGATGTTAGATTTTAGTGAATTTCTATCTCCATAGATGTGGGACTGCTCCCACCACCTCATATAGAGGTTTGCATAGGAGGGGGCAAATTTAGCCCCCATCGCAGTCCCACATTTCTGGAGGTAGAAGTCACTGTCAAAACTAAAATAGTTGTGAGTCAATAAAAAGTTTGTGACTGGTAGTATAAATTCACAATGTGCCTCCTCAAACTGCCCTGATCTAATAAGAAAAAATCTTATGGCTTTAAGGCCCTCTCTATGTGGTATAGAAGAATACAACGCTTTGACGTCTATAGTGAGCCAGATGTTATCTTTATTCCATCTTTCTTCCTTTAGTAGTCCCAAAAGCGGCTTAAATACATTACATTAATCTAAAATTACACAAAATAAAAAAGGCTAACATTACAGAAAATAATAAACCACATTATCCAAAATAAAAAAATAAACCTAATCCCTATGAAAATGAAAAGCACCCCAAAATAAAAACACTCCCTAATCTAAGAATAAACTACCAATAGCCCTTAAAATGGCATTTTGTAGGGCATTGCCCTAAGTTAAACAGGTCATTTCCTTAAAAAAATACTAAGTCCCCCCTCTAACAGTAAAACCCCCCACCTCAAAATAAAAAAACCTAACACTAAAAACCCTAAACTACCTATTGCCCCTAAAGGGGCATTTGTATGGACATTGCCCTTAAAAGGGCATTCAGCTCTTTTTCAATTGCCCCAAAAAAACCTAATCTAAAAAAAAAAAAAAAGACTAACACTAAAGCCCCAAATAGGTACTCACGGTTCCTGAAGTCCGGCGGAGAAGGTCTGCTTCCAGGAGGGTCCATCATCTTCTATCTTCATCCACAGCGAAGGCGGCACGGAGCTGAGCGGAGGGGTTTTCCCAAATAGAAGATGCCGTCTGGATGAAGACTTCTTACCGCATGGATGATGACTTCGCCGGATGGATCCTTCAAGCGGGACTTCAAGAACTATAAGTGGATCATCGGGGGGTTAGTGTTAGGCTTTTTAAGGGTTTTTTGGGTGGGTTTTATTTTTAGATTAGGGTCTGGGCAGTAAAAGAGCTAAATGCCCTTTTAAGGGCAATGCCCATACAAATGCCCCTTTCAGGGCAATGGGTAGCTTAGGTTATTTTAGATTTTAGATAGTTTTGTTATTTGGGGGGGTTGGTTGGGTGGTGGGTTTTACTGTTGGGGGGGTGTTTGTATTTTTTTTTTTACAGGTAAAAGAGCTGATATCTTTGGGGCAATGCCCCACAAAAGGCCCATTTAAGGGCCGTTGGTAGTTTATTGTAGGCTAGGTTTTATTTTATTTTGGTTGGGTTTTTTTATTTTTATAGGGCTATTAAATTAGGTGTACAATTTTTTATTTTTGATAATTTGGTTTGTTTTTTTGTAATTTAGTGTTTGTTTGTTTTTGTAACTTAGTGTTTGTTTGTTTTTTTGTAATGTAGTACTTTTAATAATGTTTAAAAGTATATTTAAATAATTTTAGAAGGGTTAGGTTTTTTAATATGTAATTTAGTTTATTTAATTGGTAGTTTAATTTAATTGTAGTATAATAGTTAGGGTAGGTTAATTAAAAGTTTAAAAATAGTTTATTTTAATTCTACAGGTAAGTTTTAATTTATATTAAGATATGGATCTTGTAATTTTAATTTAAAGTTAAGGGGTTGTTAGGTTTAGGGGTTACTAGCTTAATTTAGTTTTTTGCGATGTGAGGAACTGACGGTTTAGGGGTTAATAGGTTTAGTTAGTGGTGGTGATGTGGGAGGACAGAGGTTTAGGGGTTAATAAGTATCTTTAGTGGCAGCGGTGTCGGGGAGCAGCGGGATGGGGTTAATAACTTTATTTAGGTTGTGGTGATGTCAGGGAGTGGCGGGATAGGGGTTAATAACTTTATTTAGGTTACGGCGGTGGCGAGATAGGGGTTACACATTTTAGTATAGTGGTGGCGTTTAGTGAAATGGTATAAATAAAGTTGGGAAAAACACGAATAGCAGCGTCATCGATGACTGTTAGTTAACAACAGTCCGATGCTCATCACCCCGTACTTGGTGCACGTGTTTTTGACGGCTTTTTTAAATAAATTTGGAGATCGTATTGAAATCCGCGGCCGCGATGTTTGGCGATGTTAGCCGAGCTTATTAATGCCGGCGAATGCATCATAGTTGACAGCTTGATAAATATACCCCTTTGTGTCTAATTAGATGTAATCATGGCTGGACAACAGTTCAGGGAATTATTTACAGCTCAAACACCTGTAAGAGGAGGTATTTCCCATGACTGCAGTGATTTTCACAAATTGTCTCATGTAACCACTAACACATACATGCAGATTTATGCTAAAAACAATACTATAAATCCAACTTCTGTGGCTTCCTTTTGACATCCAAATTTGAAGAGTATCAAGTTTAAGAACATAGGGAAACAGATACTCTATTAAAAAGACATGAAACCCAACATTTTCTTTCATGATTCAGATAGACAATACAGTTTTTAACAGCTTTTCAATTTACTTTTATTATATAATTTGCTTAGTTCTCTTGGTTGTAGAAGCAGCAATGTACTATTGGGAGCTAGCTGAATGCATTAGGTGAGCCAATAACATGATGCATATATGTGCAGCCACCTGAGCCTACCTAGGTATCTTTTTAAATAAAGGATAACAAGAGAACAACACAAATTAGGTAGTAGAAGTACATTCAAAAGTTGTTTATAATCACATGTTCTATCTGCATCATGAAAGAAAACATGTGGGTTTTATGTCTCTTTAAGTTTCTTACAATACTTAAAGGGCCACTAAACCCAAAATCTTTCTTTCATGATTCAGATAGAACATACAAATTTAAACAACATTACAATTTACTTCTATTATTTATTTTGTTTCATTTTTTAGATATCCTTATTTGAAGAAAAAGCAATGCACATGGGTGAGCCAATCACATGAGGCTTCTATGTGCAGCAACCAATCAGCAGATACTGAGCATATCTAGATATGCTTTTCAGCAAAGAATATCAAGAGAATAAAACAAATTAGATAATAGAAGTAAATTAGAAAGATGTTTAAAAATGCATTATCTTTCTAAATCATGAAAGAAAAAATGTGGGTATCATGGCCCTTTAATAGTAAATCCAGCCCTGTGTGTTCAATATCAGAACGCAATCTGCCGGAGTGAGTGTGGAGCAAATTTAGCTCCACATCTCACTGTAATACCAGCGTTGCTTAAGTCAGCGGTAAGCTGGCTAAAACGTGCTCGTGCACGATTTCCCCATAGGAAACAATGGGGCTTAGCTGGCTGGAAAAAAACCTAACACCTGCAAAAAAGCAGCGTTCAGCTCCTAACGCAGCCCCATTGTTTCCTATGGGGAAAGGACTTTTATGTCTGCACCTAACACCCTAACATGAACCCCGAGTCTAAACACCCCTAATATTACACTTATTAACCCCTAATCTGCTGCCCCTAACATCGCCGACACCTATATTATATTTATTAAACCCTAATCTGCAGCCCCCAACGTCGCCGCCACCTACCTACAATTATTAACCCCTAATCTGCCGACCGGACATCGCCGCCACTTTAATAAATGTATTAACCCATAAACCGCCGCACTCCCGCTTCACAAACACTATAGTAAATTTTATTAACCCCTAATCTGCCCCCCCCCCCACGTCGCCGCCACCTACCTACAATTATTAACCCCTAATCTCCCGCCCCCAACGTCACTGCTACTATAATAAAGTTATTAACCCCTAAACCTAAGTCTAACCCTAACACCCCCCTAACTTAAATATAATTTAAATACATCTAGATAAAATTACTATAATTAAATAAATTAATCCTATTTAAAACTAAATACTTACATATAAAATAAACCCTAATATAGCTACAATATAACTAATAGTTAAATTAAAGGAACCTTCATTCTTCGTTAGGGCTTCGATTGAAGAGGATGGCTCCGCGTCGGCTGGATAGAAGATGGCTTAGATTAGGTGTAAATAGATTATACTTCTTGTAATATTTTGTTTTTTTTGTAATTTAGTGTTTGTTTGTTTTTGTAATATAGTTTAGTTTATTTAATTGTATTTTATTTTAGATAATTGTAGTTAATTTATTTAATTAATTTATTGATAGTGTAGTGTTAGGTATATTTGTAACTTAGTTTAGGATTTATTTTACAGGTAATTTTGTAGTTATTTTAACTAGGTAGCTATTAAATAGTTAATAACTATTTAATAGCTATTGTACCTAGTTAAAATAAATACAAAGTTGCCTGTAAAATAAATATAAATCCTAAAATAGCTACAATTTAACTATTAGTTATATTGTAGCTATATTATGGTTTATTTTATAGGTATTTAGTTTTAAATAGGATTAATTTATTTAATTATAGTAATTTTATCTAGATTTATTTAAATTATATTTAAGTTAGGGCGGTGTTAGGGTTAGGGTTAGACTTAGGTTTAGGGGTTAATAACTTTATTATAGTAGCGGCGACGTTGGGTGCAGGAGATTAGGGGTTAATAATTGTAGGTAGGTGGCGGCGACATTGGGGGTGGCAGATTAGGGGTTAATACAATTTACTATAGTGTTTGCGTGGCGGGAGTGCGGCGGTTTAGGAGTTAATACATTTATTATAGTGGCTGCGATGTCCGGTCGGCAGATTAGGGGTTAATAAGTGTAGGTAGGTGGCGGTGACGTTGGGGGCAGCAGATTAGGGGTTAATAAATATAATGTAGGTGTCGGCGATGTTAGGGGCAGCAGATTAGGGGTTCATAGATATAATGTAGTTGGCGGCGATGTCCGGTCGGCGATGTGGGGGGGGCCTCGGTTTAGGGGTTAATAGTTAGTTTATGGGTGTTAGTGTACTTTTTAGCACTTTAGTTAAGAGCTTTATGTTCCGGCGTTAGCCCATAAAACTCTTAACTACTGACTTTTAAATGCGGTAGGAGTTTTGCCAGGAGAGGGTCTACCGCTCACTTCTTCCAAGACTCGTAATACCAGCGTTAGGCAAATCCCATTAAAAAGATAGGATACGCAATTGACGTAAGGGGATTTGCAGTAGCCTCGAGTCGCGGAATAAAAGTGAGCGGTGAGCCTCTACCTGCCAAACTTGTAATACCAGCGTTAGATAAAAAGCAGCGTTGAGACCTCTCAACGCTGCTTTTTAAGGCTAACGCAAAACTCGTAATCTCGCCGAATGTTAATAAAGTTATTTAAAAATGTCAACAAAAACTGTGATCCTTACCCATACCTATACCTATACTGCCCTTTATAGTATCAGAGACACACTATTAATTCTAACCAGCAACGGAATATTCTGCTCATCAAATCCATCATTTGGGTCAATGATGTCCTCATCCTTCACAAGTTAAAGAGACAGTAAACACTTTGAGAGGGTAATATAAAATATAAATCATATTTATTAAAAAGAATTTTGCATAATACTTTATTTATTTTGTCTCCCTTTTCCTGTAATCTCATTCTTAAATTGTGAGCTTTTCAGTTCCTGTTAGAAATGGAAGTGCAGAACACTGTTCTATTCCACACAGCCTATGAGGCCCATTGGAGCTTGAGGGCTCGTGTTTCTGGCGAGTCTTCAGTCTTCTAAAGACCGCTGCTCCATAACCCTGTCCGCCTGCTGTGATGAGGCGGACAGGAATCGCCACAATTCAACCCGATCGAGTACGATCGGGTTGATTGACACCTCCCTGCTGGCGGCCAATTGGCCGCGAGTCTGCAGGGGGCGGCGTTGCACCAGAAGCTCTTGTGAGCTTCTGGTGCAATGCTGAATATGGAGAGCATATTCAGCGATGTCTGTCGGACCTGATCCGCACTGTCGGATCAGGTCCGACAGACATTTGGTAAATCGGCCTCATTGGCTGCACACTCTAGTGACCTTTTTATAACTGTCCCTAATTGGCCACAGTAGAGCATGTTGAAACAATGTATGTTGAAATATTATGTCTATTACTGAAGTACACAAGAGTATAAAAATGTTTCATGACTAATTAGCATACATGTGGTTACGTTTTTTGTATGTGTATATAAAGACAAGTTGAAATGGATACAGATAGGCCCTGACGAAGTGAAGGATGAGGCATGAAACGCGTAGGCTCTGTTTTTTATGCATTTGCACTCTGAGTCTAATATTCATAATTTAATATGTTTTGTTCTGAGGTTCCAGGTGCCTCTATGTCTTGGCCAGAAGATTTCACTGTCTTTCTTCCTACTGTGGTATACCTTTAACTCTAACTCCTCCTATGTGATCTCCTTCCTATTTAAGGACTACCTGTTGCATTCATTTACTGCCTGATTATTGAAGTCATACCTACTCTGATGTAGCTATTCCTATTTCAGGTCTCCTATCACTTGTACTCTGTGCTAAGTATCGTTCCAAATATTACTTTTGTTACCTTTTGAATCTCATATGTTTTTGTTGCAACTTTGTTATTACCGAGTCTGGATCACTGAACGGCCGGAACTACTTTTTTACCGCTACCCGGAAGTAAGCCGCATTCACACACGCTGCCTGTCCCAGACACGGATCTCCCAATGCGGTAACGGAACACTCACGGTCCCTAAGGTGGTAACGTACACGAACCAAACTAAAGCCTTTAAGCTTCTTACCTGCATGTTGTTGTCACCATTCTGAATTATTGGGCAAATCCTATTATATGCAATATCCATTACAAACAAACAATGTATGTTTGCGGAGTGTCTGAACTTGTAAATATTTTAGGATGTGTGTGATTGCGTGAAGTAAAGGAGTTCTATTTTTGTTACTATCGTTACTGATTCAGACCATGTCAGTATATCTACTCCTTCTGTGGCTTCCTTTCGATATATATTGAACATATGAAATGTATCTCATCATTATATCCTTATTTTTATTAACACATAAGTTTGTAGTTAATACTAAAATTCATCATATATTAAATGTCTCATATTGTTTAATCAGGCTACATAGAAGTTGTTTTCTGATTAATACAAAAAAGAGCAACAAGCTCTAATTTTAGGGCTAACCTTCATAACTATTGCCATAAATACTTGTTTCCTGATTTACAAAGCTCACAATACCATACCTACTCACTGCATGATACACCATACAGGGCCACTCCAAGGTCTGTGTTGCTCACTCACAGCTCCGGACGCAAAGAGATTGCGGAATGAAAAGTGTGAATCCCACTGTATGATAGAAGCACTAGACTTGGGACCGTAAAATTGACTTCAATATTGGTGATTCCTTTTACTACTATTGTATACACATAGTCACCATACAAAGGCTTTTTAAAAACCACGCTTCCTAGCAGGAGGGATAACCTTAGGCCGGGCTCACTTTTAGCCTAGAGGTTTATGATTATACAGGCAGTTTTCAGAACTTAGGTTGTGACCACTGATTACTCCGAATTTCTACAACGTTATTCTTTTATCACAACGTTGGCTTTTTTACTTGTCGAGTTTTAGTGACTACCACTCAAATATTATCTTAAACAAATTTCTATATCATATCAAACACATGATAATGTTTGGCTTATACAGCATATGGTGACTTATCTTTTCTTCTAGTTATTAATATATACAAATATACTGTATATAGGAATATCTATTTATAATACTTAGAACAAATTTCTTTATGTAAAGAACATTTAAATGTAAAATATTTACAGTACATACACAGTTAAACACAATATAAAAAAATATTGAATAAAAAACGTTTTTTCACGTTTTGAGGTATATGTCTGCAAGGGTGTCGAATGTACATATATATACACATATATATATATATATATATATATATATATATATATATATATATATATATATATATATATATATATATACATATGTATATATGAATTTATATGTGTCTATATGTATGTAAATACATATAGACATATAAATGAATAAATACATAAATACATACACACACACACACACATATATATATATATATATATATATATATATATATATATATACATATGTATATATGAATTTATATGTGTATATATGTATGTAAATACATATAGACATATAAATGAATAAATACATAAATACATACACACACACACACACATATATATATACATATCTAGACATGTATATGTATGAATATATATATTGCAGCCCTTTTTTTGTCAAACACCTTATACCATATATCTTTGAGCCCTTATAATTTCTTAAATAATCTTTTTTTATATCATTTTTATCAGACAGTGTTCATATGAGTGTAACTGCATTTTTACATGTATTTATGTTGTGTTTAATGCAACTTTTATTTCTTCCCCTACCCTTTAGGCAAGTTTTCAAGTCACGCTAACCCGATGAGCATAAATCGTGATTTTGCTCGAGCAAACAGGTTTCTTTCAACTTGCGTTACTCACTCTATTTCCGACACGCGAAAAACCCCTCAAGAAAGACGATATCTTTTGCAAGCAAATTATAGCGCTCCATTTGAAATCATGCCCTTATTACCCTAATAGAAAACCACATGTACAGTATATACAAATAAGGCGATTGTACTTTATGCTGAAAGCAGGGTAATCTGATTTGTATTGGCTGCAGTATTCAATTTTTTAATTCTGCCCACTGCTCCCTGCTAACTTCGCTTTCTCCAGCCAATAATCCCTTTTCAGTGAGCTCCATTACTTTGTATGGGAGACTTCTCACAGCTTGTAAGAACAGCCCCCTTTTTTTAGGTAATTCCCTGAGGGCAGCCCCAGTGAGTATCAATGTAGATTTTCACATCTGCACTCAGCAAAGTTTTGATCATCAAGTCCATTGAGTTGGTACTGTCGTCTAATAAAGTCAAGTCTAAAATTAAGACCCCAGTAATGTAAATTGTGGATCTGTAACTCAAGCCAGCCAGGGGCATCTGCAGATTTATTTTTTCTGGAAGGGGATGTCTACAAAATAAATAAATAACAATGTCACAAATAGAGATGTCAGCTGTCCTCCCTAACACTACTGGTCAACCTGTAGGTGAGTGGGCACGGGGGGTAAGTGGGGTCAAAGGCAAAGCTCTACCTTAGGTTTGACCTTTGACCCCAACATGTATATTTTTTTACAACTGGGCAGTCATGTTATCTGAAAGACTGCTAGTAACTAGCTCATACATAATTATTCCTTTGGCTACATGTAACACTTGTACGCTGTCAGCAGCACTACTACTGTAAATGACTTCCAGTAACACAACTTTTTTACCCCTCTTGGCTGCCTTGGTTTCCAGTAACATGCGCTTGAATATATTTACATTTTTGGTTATCAGTAACACATGTACACAGTAGTGATTTCACCCCTTGATTACAAAGAGCACACACAAACAATCAATGATTTAACACCCCATGGCTGCCCATGATACATTGTATTGTATTGGGTACTTGTAAAGCGCGGCTAATCACCCGTAAGGGTCTCAAGGCGCTGCTTTATCGACCTCGGAAGGATGAAAGGCTGAGTGGACCTCACCGGGGATCGAACCTGCAACCCTTGGGTTGCTGCAGAGCTCAGCCACAGTGCCTTAGCATAGAATAATTCACAGTGTCTCTTCTTTTTGGGCACACACATATATATATATATATATATATATATATATATATACTGTATATATATATAAGAGTTCAAAAAGAAAATACCGGCACTCTCCAGGTCAGTTAAAACACTTCTTTTTATTGAGTCACATTAAAAGAAACAAAAGATTTACAACATTCAGAGCACGCCTGACATGTTTCGGCTTAGTAGCCTTAATCATAGACGTGCTTTAATGGAGTAGACATCTGTTATTTAAAAACAATACTGAGAACCAATTGGTTGGTCAAAATATTCATGTGACTAGTGGTGGTCATGTGTTTATGGTCAGTAATCATCTATTTAACCCTATGTGTACTTGAAAAACCACAGCATTGTCCGAAGATCATGTGTTTATATTTAGTGATCATCTATTTAACCCTGTATATACTTAAAGACCCACAACATTGTCTAAACATTGTTGACATAGATATATAACTAATTGCAGTGTGATAGTCTAAGATCCTGTAACCATAATCAATACGGAACCAGCTATTTAAATGAGTCAATACCTTAGTGGATACAATTTAACAATCACTGATGAGTTGAAATACTATGATAAATACATATAGTAATCTCTAAACAAAATAATTGTATCAATCATATTTTAAAAATAAGTAGACATCTCCAAAAAGTTTCATGTTACTGTATCAAAATTACAATCTGCTATTTATAATCATGTCAACAATCTTTAAGTTAAATAATGATCAACAATCTTTAAGTTAAATAATGAAAAGACTGCTAGTAACTAGCTCATACATAATTATTCCTTTGGCTACATGTAAAACTTGTACGCTGTCAGCAGCACTACTACTGTAAATGACTGCCAGTAACACAACTTTTGTACCCCTCTTGGCTGCCAGCAACACCCAGATGTGCTCCATAAAAATACAGAACAACCTACAGATGTTAGGTGGGGTCCCCCCAAAAACTTATGCCGCATGCTTGATCCCACCGTTTATATTTTTCACAACTGAGCAGTCATTTTATTCCCTTGGTTTCCAGTAACATGCGCTTCAATATATTTACATTTTTGGTTATCAGTAACACATGTACACAGTAGTGATTTCACTCCTTGATTACAAAGAGCACACACAAACAATCAATGATTTAAAACCCTATGGCTGCCCATAATACATAGAATAATTCACAGTGTCACTTCTTTTTGGGTATATATATATATATATATATATATATATATATATATATATATATATATATATGTCTATATATGTATAAATATGTATTTATATGTCTGTAAATACATAAATACACATATAAATACATATGTACACAAATATACTGTATACATTTATACATATATACATACATAGACATATTTAGACATGTATCTATATGTTAAAGCCCTTTGCAGCCTTTTTTTCTAACACCTGGGGTGCGATCCGATAAAGATCGTAGTTTGCGGCGCAAGCGAGGTAACCCCCGCCGCCCACAGTTTCAGCTCGCAACTCGAGCTATCCTATAAACTCTGCCGGCAGTTGCTAAAGTGCCGTAAGTCGGATAAACCAGCGATGTCCAGAAATCTGCGTAAGTACAAATTTCTGGAGTCGCCAGTGACTTACGGCACTTTAGAAACTGCCGGCGCCTACAAAACCTGACTAAAGTCTAAATCTCCCGTACTGTCTAACACGCCCCCCCAAGTAAGCCCGACACGTCTAACCCTCTATCCGCTATCCCCCCTCACTATCCTAACAATAAAAAATGTATTAACCCCTAAACCGCCGCTCCCGGACCCCGCCGGCACCTAATAAAGTTATTAACCCCTAAACCGCCGCTCCCGGACCCCGCCGCCAGCTATATTAAATCTATAACCCCCTAAAGTGAGCCCTAACACTGCCGCCATCTATGTTACCTACCCCCTAATATGAGCTCCTACCCCGCCGCCAGCTATATTAAACTATATTAACCAGTATCTAATCCCCCTACCTCGCGGCATCTTCCATCAAGCAGCATCTTCAATCTTCTTTCTTCGCTCCTCCGACGTGGAGCATCCATCCCGGCCGACGACTGAACGACGAATGAGGTACCTTTAAATGACGTCATCCAAGATGGCGTCCGTCGAATTCCGATTGGCTGATAGGATTCTATCAGCCAATCGGAATTAAGGTAGGAAAAATCTGATTGGCTGATTGAATCAGCCAATCAGATTCAAGTTCAATCCGATTGGCTGAACCAATCAGCCAATCAGATGGAGCTCGCACTCTATTGGCTGTTCCGATCAGCCAATAGAATGCGAGCTCAATCTGATTGGCTGATTCAATCAGCCAATCAGATTTTTCCTACCTTAATTCCAATTGGCTGATAGAATCCTATCAGCCAATCGGAATTTGACGGACGCCATCTTGGATGACGTCATTTAAAGGTACCTCATTCGTCGTTCAGTCGTCGGCCGGTATGGATGCTCCGCGTCGGAGGAGCGAAGAAAGAAGATTGAAGATGCCGCTTGATGGAAGATGCCGCCGGATGGAAGAAGACTTTGCTGCCGCTTGGATAAAGACATCGCCGGGATGAAGACTTCTTCTTTGCCGCTTGGATAAAGACATCGCCTGGATCGGATGAGGAGTTCGGCCCGGTTGGGTGAAGACAAGGTAGGGATATCTTCAGGGGGGTAGTGTTAGGTTTTTTTAAGGGGGGTTTGGGTGGGTTTAGAATAGGGGTATGTGGGTGGTGGGTTGTAATGTTGGGGGGGGGGGTGTTGTGTTCTTTTTTTACAGGAAAAAGAGCTGTTCACTTGGGGTAAATACCCCGCAAAAAGCCCTTTTAAGGGCTGGTACAGAGCTGGGTATTTTATAATTTAGAATAGGGTAGGGAATTTTTTATTTTGGGGGGTTTAATTATTTTATTAGGGGGCTTAGAATAGGTGTAATTAGTTTAAAATTGCTGTAATCTTTTTTTTTGTAATTTAGTTTAGTTTATTTAATTGTATTTTTAGATAGATATTTGTAGTTTATTAAATTTATTGATAGTGTAGGTGTATTTGTAACTTAGGTTAGGATTTATTTTATAGGTAATTGGGTAATTATTTTAACTAGGTAGCTATTAAATAGTTAATAACTATTTAATAGCTATTATACCTAGTTAAAATAATTAACAATTTACCTGTAAAATAAATATAAACCCTAACATAGCTACAATGTAATTATTAATTATATTGTAGCTAGCTTAGGGTTTATTTTATCGGTAAGTATTTAGATTTAAATAGGAATATTTTAGTTTATAATATGAATTAGATTTATTTAATAAGAATTTAGTTAGGGGTGTTAGGGTTAGATAGAGTTAATATAGTTAATATAAATATAATGTAATAACTATATTAACTATAATATACTTAGGGTTAATATAGATAATATAGCTGGCGGCGGGGTAGGTAGATTAAATTAGGGGTTAATAATTTTAATATAGATTGCGGCGGTGTAAGGGGCTTACATTAGGGGTTAATACTATTAATATAGGTGGCGGCAGTGTAGGGAGGGCAGGTTATAGGGCAAAAGAGCTGTTTACTTTGGGGCAAAGCCCCGCAAAAGGCCCTTTTAAGGGCTAGTAATAGAGCTTATTACTTTAGGGATATTAGATTAGGGGTTAATAATATTAATAAAGCTGGCGGCGGTTTAGGGGGATTAGATTAGGGGTTAATAATTTTTATATAGGTGGCGGCGGTGTAAGGGGTCAGATTAGGGGATAGATAAGGTAGATGACGGCGGTGTAAGGGGTTCACATTAGGGGATAGATCAAGTAGATGGCGGTGGTTTTAGGGGTTCACATTAGGGGATAGATCAGTTAGATGGTGGCGGTTTTAGGTGCTCACAGTAGGGGGTTAGTTTATGTAGATGGCGGCGGGGTCCGGGAGCGGCGGTTTAGGGGTTAAATACTTTATTAGGGATTGCGGCGGGGGATCTCGGTTGACAGGTAGATAGACATTGCGCATGCGTTAGGTGTTAGGTTTTATTTTGCAGGTAGTTTAGGTAGTTACGGGGCTCCAATAGTCAGCGTAAGGCTTCTTACGGCTGCTTTTTGTGGCGAGGTGAAAATGGAGTAAGATTTCTCCATTTTCGCCACGTAAGTCCTTACGCTGTATATTGGATACCAAACTGCGCTGGTTTGGTATACCTGTCTATGGCCAAAAAAACTAAGGCTGACGGCAGAAATATACGAGCATAACTTCTAGGTTACGCCGTATATAGGATACCAAACCCGCGCAGATTTTGGCGTCGCCGGCTTTTGCGGGCGACGATTTATATCGGATCGAGCCCCTGAGACCTCATTATTTGGGCCTTTTTAACTTTTTGGTGCAATATTTTTAAAAATATTTTCTATTAGATACTGTTATTACGAGTGTAAACTGTACTTTTAAATGTAATGTTGATGTGTTTGTGACACTTTTTTGTTTTGCAAAACAGTTAACAAGAGTTCTGAGGTTGCACTATCCCGTCAAGCGTTAATTACAATTGCGTTTACCTTCAACTTGTAATTCGAGTCCTACATCTGACGCGCACAAACAGTCGTGATAAACCCGATATCGCTTGCGCGTAACTTTTAGTGCCACTCGAAATCTGGCCCATAATGGGTTAAGAAATTTGACAATGACCATATGCTATCTTTCATAGTGGCCTTGTGGGTATATTGAAGAACTATTTCAGAGCCATCTAACACTTGCTAGTCTTAAAGGGACAGTGTACTGAAAAATGTGTTTCCAATGAATTGCTGTAGTAGCTTCAAGGGACACTGTACCCAAAATTTTTCTTTCGTGATTCAGATTGAGCATGAAATTTTAAGCAACTTTCTAATTTACTCCTATTATCAAATTTTCTTCATTCTCTTGGTATCTTTATTTGAAATGCAAGAATGTAAGTTTAGATGCCGGCCCATTTTTGGTGAACAACCTGGGTTGTCCTTGCTGATTGGTGGATAAATTCATCCACCAATAAAAAAGTGCTGTCCAGAGTACTGAAACCAAAAAAAAGCTTAGATGCCTTCTTTTTCAAATAATGATAGCAAGAGAACGAAGAAAAATTGATAATAGGAGTAAATTAGAAAGTTGCTTAAAATTGCATGCTCTTGAAAATTACATGTACTAGGTTCCGGTGGAGGAGGAGGAGCAAGCACGTGCTGCTGAGCTACCTGCTGAGCTACCTGCTGAGCTACCTGCTTCAGCCCTACAGCTGCTGGCGGTTGTTTTCGCGCCATACCCCAGTCCAGGGGATAGCTAACGGGTTAGCCAAGACAACGCACCTGAACCTGAACAGCGATAAACTCCATCCCGCTGTTATTGCAAGAAGGGAGGTGATATCCCCCCAAACAGACGAATCGAGGCCAACTGGCTTACCCAGCACTCTTAACTAACTGCTCTGAAAAAAAGACACAACTTGCCGGGTAAACTTAAGCCCCCACTACCTCTTCAAAAGGCATAGAAAATAACCCAGGAGAAACCCCTTTACCTTGGAAGACCCCTTTGGCTCCTCTGCCCAGCTAAGGACAGAATTTAACATTAGACGGCAACAACTGAGGTCGCATCTGTTGCAGCACGTACCTCATTTCCTACTGCCGAAGTCTGCTTTCAGCAAGCTCTCCGGACTGTGCCTATCCAGTACACACTGCTCTCCCCCTTTCCGCCACGAACTGAGCAGAGGCGCGGCTGGGTCCTAATCCAACAGAGGACCAACTGCATCAAAGTCAGTACAGACGGGCCCACCCACCGCCGTGGCTGAACTCTTTCTCACCCCTCCCGCCAGCGTGCCCGGCATCACGGAACTCACACTGCGGAGTGATACTGAATCCTACATGTCTCCCTGAGGTGGCCCTCCCCTTGAGACTCCTCGTTGGATCCTTGGCTGCAGCGCAGATCATTCCATCCCTCTCCCACCGGTGCTGCGTGAGAGGGACTGGAGTAAGCGCTTTCTGGAGGGCTAGGAACGAAGGAAAAAGCCCCTGCACGTAGGAAGCCTGCCTCTTGTTTCTTTTCCCTCTCTCCCACCGCTGCTGCGTGAGGGAGGGAGAGATAAATAGCTGCCGGAGGTCAAGACAAGGCAGAGGCACCTAAAGCTGCGGGAGCTGCATCTGCAGGTCTCAGGTAGGAGAGACATTCACCGTATATTCAAGAACCCCATCCTCCAGGGAAAGAAAGAATACGGGGTACAGCTGGCGAGGAGAGGTGAGTTAACTATACACCCCTAAAGACTTATCATTGTGCACCTTAAACTGAATGGGTTGCCTGGGTGAAGTTGGGGGAGCAGACAGGGATATCATAATCTTCTCCCAATACTAACATCAAGCATTTCCTTACCAAAGTCATAAAAGGGGGAAGGTAAAGGGGGACAGAAGAAGAAAGGAGGGGAAGGGCTGAGCAGCCCTATATTACTCACATTGCACTGAATTGGATGGACCACAGCGGATCACGGTCCACCTAAATAAGAGCTCTATCTCCCAGACTATCTGTAAACTCTACTAACATCGGCTTGAACTCTGGTAAAGGCTAAAAGAATAGGGGGAGAGGAGGAGGAAAGGAGGAGGGAAGAGGAAAGAGTTAGTTGCTTTACATCTAATGAACATGCAACTAATGTTGATTGCTTATTTTCTGGCTGACAGATTAACAGCTGCTTTCACTACGAAAAATCTGCTATTAAACTAATATGGACATTTATGCTTATCTTGCTCGCAGAATAACAACCTAACTGCTGGACATTTCATCTCCTAACATATTGTTTAAAAGCATACCTTAAATTTAGAAGCTTTAAGGAAAATTTAACACACCGCATATTCTGTTCTTATTGTTTAGGATTTAAGTTACTCTTTCTATCTTCCTTTTTCTTTTTTTTTTCTTTTTCTTCTTCTCTGCAACTAACAATCTCTTCTAACTGTGTTTCTCTTGTGGCATACGAGTAATTTGATTTTGTTGTCTAGGTAGATATGCTGTCCCAAGATTAATTGGCCTAATCTCACACTCAGAGATTTGAAAAACCAGTACATAGGTCTCCCTTCACTTAAAATATATCTAAATGCCCAGCAATATTAGATTTTAGCTGTAAAGGTAAGAAAGGTCTAAAACAACAAAAAAAATAAGAGAACTATAATTTATACCTACTCACTTTGATTAGGGGAACCTAATGATATTAAAGTAAATCTGAGTTCTTTTTTTTTTTTTTTTTTTTTTTTTTTTTTTTTGCTTAGCAACTGGACCTAATTTAATCAGGGACCAGTAGAGAATTATTTAACTCCTAGAGAAGGGTTTGGTTCTCTTGTCTCTAAGCTACACGCCATAGGCTCTCTGACTGGTATGGGGACCCTTAATTATAGGAAGCCACACACATCACTTCACTAAAACCAAGGGTGCTAACATATAAATCCCCCCCCCTTTTTTTTTTTTTTTTTTTTTTTTTTCCCCCATCCTTCACTTTCCTCACTCCCTCCCCTAAACCCCCTCACTCACTTGTCCCCCACATCCCTACCCCTCCCAATAAAATCACGAATGTTTTGCAGCACAGCACAAGTTATTAATTGATCACCACTCACACTATTATCACGTCTTATGGACAAATTCCTCCACAGCCACTCCCGGACTCCCCCACCAGCCATGACAGCTAAAGCAAGAGACAGAAGAAATAAAAATAGCACAGAGCTATCCATAGAGGAACAATCAACCCCTACCAATCCCTTACACTTAAGCGAAACATTTAACATGCAGGCCCTGGTGACAAACATTGCAGAAGCTTTAAATCCTAAATTTGACGCCCTTAGGGCAGAGATCAAACAAGAAATTGTATCACTATCGCAAGAACTGAGACACTTCACTAGCAGGATTAGTGAAGTGGAACAAAGGGTCTCTGATCTTGAGGATCTCACACTTACTCATAGTGCAAGCATAGATGCCACCGCAACTAGTCTGTCCAAAATGCAAACCAAAATTGAAGACTTAGAAAATAGGGCCAGAAGGAATAACATCCGCATTATTGGCATACCTGAGGGGAAACAGCCTGAGAATCTAAATTTATTTATCACAGATACTTTAGTACAGTTACTTAAAATCCCTCCCAGCAATGCTCAAATAGTGGTAGAAAGGGCCCATAGAATAGGGAGGATGCAGGTTGATAATAGGGGCAATAATAGACCTAGGCCAGTAATAGCTAAATTGCTCAATTTCACTGATAAGGTAACCCTTCTCCAACATTTTCGTAAAAATCAGCCCATCATGTTTAAAGAGAACAAGATTCTCCTATTTCAAGACTATTCAGCAGAAACGTCAGCGAGGAGAAGAAATATTGCTCCAATCTGCTCTAAATTTATTCAGCAGGGTTATCAGGCCTTAATTATGTACCCATCTAAACTTAAAGTTTTTGCCAGAGGAGGAACTCACCTTTTTGAAGGTGCACAAGAGGCAGAAAGATTCTTAAATCAATTAAGCTCTAGTGAGTAAACCGAACAGATATCAAGGATTCACTGTCATTGTTTTTACCTTTTTTTTTTTTTTTATTAAGGTAATGCTGACAGCGGAACTAGTTCAAAACAGCGTAGGTGTCTTGCGGGGGGTTTCTCTTCTTTTTTTTTTTTTTTTTTTTTTTTTTTTCTCCTTAGTACCAATTTCATGTATCTATTTATTAAATTAAATGCTTAATTTTAAAATAGTATCCTGGAACGTAGGAGGTATCACCACTCCTATAAAGAGGAAGTCAATCATTTCTCATTTAAGGAAAATGAATACAGAAATAGCTTTCCTCCAGGAAACGCATCTTACCCTAGAAGAAGTATTGAAGTTAAAAACATCTTGGGTTAAGGAAGTGTTCGCCACTTCAGGACAGGGGAGAAAGAGAGGGGTAGCCATCTTGGTGGGGAAAAAGATCAATTCAGAAATTCTGCATGTTGGGACAGACCCAGAGGGGAGATCAGTGATTTTAAAAATAAAAATTGATAATCGTGTGTTCACAATGTGTAATGTTTATGCACCTAACACTCTTGATCCAGAGTTCTGGAATCAATTACAGACAGAGATACTCTCTGTACTAGAGGGTAACCTTATTCTCGCAGGAGATTTCAACATGGCTCCACAGTGTCCACTTGACAGGCTGAGACAAAACACAAAACAGAAAAAACATAAAAAAGACAACTTGGAATCTAAAATTTTCACTAGGCTTATGCAAAACTTAGGTGTTAGGGACATATGGAGGATGCAAAATCCTGATGTTAGAGAATATTCTTGCCTATCTAAAGCCCATAAAACATTATCAAGGATCGATCTCTTTTTGATAGACGAAAGACTCTGCACATTCGAGGTTAAGGCAAAAATCCTTCCTATATGTATATCTGATCATGGACCAATATCTTTAGATCTCCAAGATAAACAGCCTAAGTTCAAGTTAAATCGCTTCTTCTTCCCCTCTCACTTAGCATCAGACATGAAATTCAAGAACTGGCTAAGAGCTAAATTTAATGACTACGACCTCTGCAACTCAGATTATAGAGATCGTCCTGCCATATATTGGGAGGCAGCAAAGGCTGTAATAAGAGGTGAAATTATAGCGTATATGGCCATATTAAATAAAAAAAGGCAACAAAGAGATAAGGAATTAACGCATGCAGTTATAAACGCATATAATAGATTCCTTCTTGACTCTAACCCTGCAAATTGGACCAAGTATATCAGAGCAAAAAGCAATAAAGACGATTTTTTGCTATACAGAGAAACCCAGAATGAACTAAAACTTCAGTCCAAATTATATAAATATGGCAATAAATCTGGGAAACTCCTAGCTAGGCTGGTCAAAAGCGAGAAAAAATCTTCGCTAATCGAAAAACTGGTGCTAGAAGGGAAGGAAGTATTTAAGCATGAAGAAATAGCGCAAGAAATGGAAAAATATTATCAGGAACTCTATTCATCCAGATACTCAGATTTACCTCGAGCAGAGGACTTTTGGAGCAAAATATCAATCCCCAAGCTATCTACTGACATAGCCGAAGCTATCAATATGCAAATCACAGAGGAAGAAATTAAAAAAACAATTTCTGACCTTGCTCTGAACAAAACTCCTGGGCCAGATGGGTTACCCAATGAGCTATACAAAATACTATCTTCTGAAATATCAACCCATCTTTGTAAATTTTATAATTCTATCTATATTAAGGGAGAAGAGATGACAAAACTTTTTACATCCTCCTACACAACCCTAATACTTAAAAGTGGAAAGGATCCAACGTTAACGTCTATTAAATTCTGATTACAAGATTTTTACATCAATCATTGCTCAAAGGTTACAAAAAATACTAGGTGGCATCATTCATAAAGACCAAGCTGGTTTCTTAAATGCTCGAAATTCTGCAGCAAAAATTAGAGAGATCTTGGTAACATCAGAATATCTTTTTAATGTTGGGGAGGAGGGGAGAAGAGGGGGAAGGACCCCACCAGATCTAGCGGTCATCTCGGTTGATGCCGAGAAGGCCTTCGATTCCGTTCACTACGACCATCTTCTCACTTCATTAGTGAAGTTTGGCTTCACAGGTAGTTTCCTTCACTTTATCAAAAATCTTTATAAACAGCCTTATACAAGGCTAATCGTAAATAACTTGTTGTCATCCCAGATAGTACTGGGTAGGGGGACCCGTCAGGGCTGCCCCCTCTCTCCTCTCCTCTTCAACATCTGCATTGAACCTTTGGCAACTGCGATCAGGCAACAGTTAGAAGGTATTAAAATACAGGATTATGAAATAAAGTTAGCCCTATATGCAGATGACATTCTTATATATCTATCAAACAGTAAAAAAAATCTTCCTAAATTACTACAAATCATTGATCAATTTGGGTCCTTTTCTGGATATAAAGTAAATACTACAAAGTCAGAACTACTCTGGCTTAAAAAAAACAGTTCCTCTTCCAGTAATATTCCCTTCCGATTAGTAAAAGACTCATTTAAATATTTGGGTATCCACATCCCGAGTGATCCCAAAGATCTTTATAAGCTTAACATCCTACCAATTATATCAATATTCAGGGAAAAGCTCAGAAGCTGGGAGAGCTTGCCACTCTCCATTTCTGGACGGATAGCACTTTTTAAGATGGTCCTCTTTCCAAAACTGTTATATGTTCTACAGAACACGGCGATAATGCTTTTGGACAGGGACATACGAGTAATTAATAGCTTACTTCGGAGGTTCATTTGGCAAAAAGTAAGACCCAGAATCTCCTTGACCAAATTGTCATCCTCTAAAGCTTGTGGAGGCTTTGCATTGCCAGACATAAAGTTTTATAATCTGGCATTCTTAGCTCGAATATCGGCGGATTGGATCTGTTCCAGAGACTATGTCCTGAACAACAGATTAGAAGAGAAAATTTGCTATCCATACACACCTATAGCTCTCCTACATTGTGAACTTAAAGAGTGGCCAGTTAATATTAGAGCACTTAAAATGTTCTCAAATCCCCTGAGGGCCTGGAAGAAAATAGGAAAGATCCTTGATTTTAACTGTCAGATATCTCAATATTTACCATTAATAGGTAATCCTAAATTTCAGGCAGGCATAGACTCAGCCGTGTTTAAACATTGGCACGTATCAGGATTAAACAGACTTACACAATTCGTGGATCAAGAGAGAAAATGTATTATAGCATTTGATGAACTTAAAACTAACTTTAATCTTTCAAACAAGGATTTCTTTGCCTATCTACAGGTAAGGCACTACATCACAGATACTATGAGACCAATTAACTGGCGATGTGACCTGGGTAGGCTGGAGCTCTGGCTGACTCTGGTAAGGAGCGGGCTAATGTCAATTACCCCATGCTACCATCTACTGGGGGAAGGCAAAGGGGAACATCTCCTTGGAAAACTAACCCAAGCTTGGAGCTTGGTCTTGCCACAAGAGCACATTGACAGCCAACTCATAAAAACCTCTATTAGTAGAGTATCTCAGGCCACAATCTCAGCCACCTGGAGAGAGGCTCATCTAAAACTTTTACATAAATATTATTATACCCCTGAGAAAGCATTTAAGTTCAATAATCTAAATTTTGACAAATGCCCTAAGTGCTACATGGAGGCCGCAGACTTGAGACACATGATCTGGGATTGTCCACTGATTAGACAATGCTGGTATAAAGTTGAATTCTGGGCAAGAACGTCACTTAAAATCTCCCCTCTGGGTCTTTCACTGCTTCAGGTCATATTCTGTTTAAATAATCCAGAAGAACATAACCCTAATGGAAAGTTAATTACCATAATTATTTTGGCAGTTAGGTATTTAATCTTCAAGAAATGGAAGTTAAGAAACTTACCAACAGTACCAGAGATTAAAAATTTTCTTAAAAAGCAATGCATTATAGAGCAGCGAGACACCAATATTGATAAGGAATCGGATATTCAGTCCTTCTTTAATAAGTGGGCACCATTTATTAAATCCCTTACACCACCAGAAATTGATCAAGTAATATTTCCTTTTCAAAACTCAGAACTGGTACTTCTGGGATTATGGTAAAAGCAAGACACATTATCTTTTCTCTTTCTCCTGGTACGATACAGGAGAATCTTTTTGTTCTTTTTATCTTTATATACAAATATATATACCCCTTTTTTTTTTTTTTTTTTTTTTTTTTCTTTCTTTCCCCCTCGCAAGACCAACCTTGAACACGTTGATATTATCATCACCTGAGATAGCTTAGGATCTTATCTACAAGACATGACTCACAATGTAACTCTCCAGGGATGACGATATATGCTCAGAGGAGGGGGGGGTGGGGGGAGAGGGGAAGATTGCTTCTGGCCCTGTTCCTGGCCATAGTTGTGATACTGATATTGATGTTTTTGTTGGGGGGAGGGGAGGGAGGGGGAAAAAAATGGGGATAAAATATACTCCATCAGAGAAATTATAATCAGTTAGGATTGACAGAATGGAATTTAAATCATAGTATTCTTATTCTATTTCTTTTTTTATCTTTTTCTTTATTTTTTATCTTTTTCTTTCTTTGTTTGCTGATGTTTCTTTGACGGTTTATTCTTTGTTTTGGAAATTATCGAAAATGTATAAATCTGTTGGAGTTTAATAAAGATGATTTAAAAAAAAAAATTGCATGCTCTTTCTGAATTACAAAAGAAAAAATTTGGGTTCAGTGTCCCTTTCAGGGTATAAAATGTATGAGAAATTGATCCTTTAGGATCCTTTAGGATGCCTCAATCTATTGTTCTCAAGAACACGTTCGTATAAATGAGCTGTGCCTGCAGAAATAGAAGACCTCCTAATCTTATCTAATCCTATATACATTGTTGTATGCTGGCTCTTGTTTACATAAGTATTTTTTTATTATTATTAAGAATACTAAAGTATTCAAATTTTCAGTATAGGCTAAGTTTTTTAAAAGGCAAATTTAATATTTTAAATGTAAAAATAAAGCTAAAGGAGCTATTTGTAAACAATTTTATTCTATGTGCAGAATTATGTAACATTAACCTAGCAATGCCTGTAAAAAAAAAAGGAGCCATATTAAAGTTTTAACCCCCAAGTCGTCAGCTTCATGCAACGCGGGAGCACACTACATATAGATCAACAGCATGACCCATGCGCTGTGATTAGACAGCACGTCCGTGACATGCTTTCGAAAAAAACTGAGATGCTAAAGAGGAAGGCGAGAAAGGGAAGGTAAGTAAAGTTTTGGGGGGGTTAAAACTTTAATATGTCTCCTTTTTTTACAGGCATAGCTAGGTTAAAAGGACAGTCTACACCGGACAAACACTTACTGGTACTTGTTGATCCACCCCAGACATGCCTCTCGCATCATATTCAACTTTTTAAAACTAGGGATGGGCGAATGTGGCTAAATCAGAATTCCAATGGTAGGACGAATATTCCTTTGGATATTCGTTTTAGTCAATCGAATATCGATAAGAAAGAAAATTCTTTAAAATTCAAAAATCGAATGTAAAATGTTATTTTCTATTTTCAAATGTTGCTTTCGATTTCAAATTTTACTTTTGAACCAAATGTTGCTTTCGATATCTAATTTTCATAATAGTTCAAATAAACACATTAACATTTCGAATGTGTATATTTGATATATTGTGAACATTTAAAATCAAAATGGATTTGCATTATTTCGAATTAGCTTTTTAAAATACGATTTTACATTCGAAAATAAACATAAAATTTGAATATTTGATAGAATATTACTGAATGTTAATTACTATTTGAATACCAATATTCGAAATTAGAATGTTAGAATGTTTGATAAACATTCAAAATTTTATTTGAGCAACGGACGAATGTATAAAAATTAATTTTACATTTCGAATGTTGAGAAATATTTGCCTATCCCTAATTGAAACTATGTGTTTTGTACTGAAAATGTAAAATATTATGCAGCATTTTGCAAGTAGATATGGCCACCTAACTCCTCCTCCACCTTCTCCTTCAAATGTTTTTTTTTGTTCGTTCCCTTACACTCATCCTCGTTTAGACAGTGACATAATGTGCATGGCTAACTCCTAATAGACATTTCAGAAGTAAGAGTGACACTACAAAAATTAGCATTGTGCATATGCAACTCCATGTGGGATGGTCTCCAACATTATGTGCAATATTTTTTGCAATTGGATGGAGCTCTACATAATGAAAGGACCACGGAAGGGATGGGAGGAATTAGGCGGCCATATCTACTTCCAAAATGCTGCGTAAGATTTAAAATGTTCAGTACAATCCCCAGAGTTTTAAGAAGTTGAATGTGGGGGTGAACCAACAAGTTCCGGAAAGTATTTGTCAGGTGTATACTGTGCCTTTAATGTTATATAATTCTGAACATAGTGCAGAATTATGTAATATTAAAGGGATATGAAACCCAATTTTTTTTCTTTCACGATTCAGACATAGCATGCAATTTTAAGCAACTGTCTAATGTACTCCTATTATTTATTGGGTTTTATATCCCTTTAATAATAATGTTGCCCTGCCCTTTAAGGACTATATATGTGCACATGCCAGGAAGGGCATTTGTCCCCTCATCCCCTCTGTTGATGCCCAGGAAGCTAGCTATTCCCAATATAATTTATTTTTTGAAACTTTGAGGTATAATGTGCAGTTTCCATTACTACAATGTCAAACATTTTTCATAATTAAATACCCAGCAGCCTCTGCTGGACAAAGGTATGAATTGCAGTCACATATTTAATTAACAGGTATTTTCTTTCTTAAGACACAGTCGCCTAGATTTAGAGTTCTGCGTTAGCCGTCAAAACCAGTGTTAAGGGGTCCTAACGCTGGTTTTGGCCGCCCGCTGGTATTTAGAGTCAGTTAGGAAAGGGTCTAACGCTCACTTTCCAGCCACGACTTTTCAATACCGCAGATCCCCTTACGCCAATTGCGTATCCTATCTTTTCAATGGGATCTTTCGAACGCTGGTATTTAGAGTCTTGGCTGAAGTGAGCGTTAGAACTCTAACGACAAAACTCCAGCCGCAGAAAAAAGTCAGGAGTTAAGAGCTTTATGGGCTAACGCCGGTTCATAAAGCTCTTAACTACTGTCCTCTAAAGTACACTAACACCCATAAACTACCTATGTACCCCTAAACCGAGGTCCCCCCACATCGCCACCACTATAATAAAAATGTTTAACCCCTAACCTGCCGACCGCACACCGCCGCCACCTACATTATCCCTATGTACCCCTATTCTGCTGCCCCTAATATCGCTGGCACCTACATAATATTTATTAACCCCTAATCTGCCCCCCAATGTCGCCGCTACCTTACCTACACTTATTAACCCCTAATCTGCCGACCAGACCTCGCCGCTACTCTAATAAATGTATTAAGCCCTAAAGCTAAGTCTAACCCTAACACCCCCCTAAGTTAAATATAATTTTTATCTAACGAAATAAATTAACTCTTATTAAATAAATTATTCCTATTTAAAGCTAAATACTTACCTGTAAAATAAACCCTAATATAGCTACAATATAACGAATAATTATATTGTAGCTATTTTAGGATTTATATTTATTTTACAGGCAACTTTGTATTTATTTTAACTAGGTACAATAGCTATTAAATAGTTATTAACTATATAATAGCTACCTAGTTAAAATAATTACAAAATTACCTGTAAAATAAATCCTAACCTAAGTTACAATTAAACCTAACACTACACTATCAATAAATAAATTAACTAAACTACCTACAATTACCTACAATTAAATCAACTAAACTAAACAAACACTAAATTACAAAAAATAAAAAAAGAATACAAGAATTTTAAACTAATTACACCTACTCTAAGCCCCCTAAAAAATAACAAAGCCCCCAAAATAAAAAAATGCCCTACCCTATTCTAAAATAAAAAGTTACCAGCTCTATTACCTTACAAGCCCTTAAAAGGGCCTTTTGCGGGGCATGCCCCAAAGAAAACAGCTCTTTTGCCTGTAAAAAAAACATATAATACCCCCCCAACATTACAACCCACCACCCACATACCCCTAATCTAACCCACCCAAACCCCCCTTAAAAAACCTAACACTAAGCCCCTGAAGATCTTCCTACCTTATCTTCACCCAGCCGGGTATCACCGATCCGTCCAGAAGAGGGTACGAAGTCTTCATCCTATCCGGGCAGAAGAGCTCCTCCAAAGGGTCCGAAGTCTTCATCCTATCCGGGCAGAAGAGGACATCCGGACCGGCAGACATCTTCATTCAGGCAGCATCTTCTATCTTCTTCCATCTGGTGCGGAGCGGGACCATCTTGAAGCAGCCGACGCGGAGCCATCCTTCTTCACCGACGTCCTAAGTCCGAATGAAGGTTCCTTTAAATGACGTCATCCAAGATGGCGTCCCTCGAATTCCGATTGGCTGATAGGATCAGCCAATCGGAATTAAGGTAGGAAAAATCTGGTTGGCTGATTGAATCAGCCAATCAGATTGAGCTCGCATTCTATTGGCTGATCGGAACAGCCAATGGAATGCGAGCTCAATCTGATTGGCTGATTGGATCAGCCAATCGGATTGAACTTGAATCTGATTGGCTGATTCAATCAGCCAATCAGATTTTTCCTACCTTAATTCCGATTGGCTGATAGAATCCTATCAGCCAATCGGAATTCGAGGGACGCCATCTTGGATGACGTCATTTAAAGGAACCTTCATTCGGACTTAGGACGTTGGTGAAGAAGGATGGCTCCGCGTCGGCTGCTTCAAGATGGTCCCGCTCCGCACCGGATGGAAGAAGATAGAAGATGCCGCCTGGATGAAGATGTCTGCCGGTCCGGATGTCCTCTTCTGCCCGGATAGGATGAAGACTTCGGACCCTCTGGAGGAGCTCTTCTGCCCGGATAGGATGAAGACTTCGGACCCTCTTCTGCACGGATCGGTGATACCCGGCTGGGTGAAGATAAGGTAGGAAGATCTTCAGGGGCTTAGTGTTAGGTTTTTTAAGGGGGGTTTGGGTGGGTTAGATTAGGGGTATGTGGGTGGTGGGTTGTAATGTTGGGGGGGTATTGTATGTTTTTTTTACAGGCAAAAGAGCTGTTTTCTTTGGGGCATGCCCCGCAAAAGGCCCTTTTAAGGGCTGGTAAGGTAATAGAGCTGGTAACTTTTTATTTTAGAATAGGGTAGGGCATTTTTTTATTTTGGGGGGCTTTGTTATTTTTTTAGGGGGCTTAGAGTAGGTGTAATTAGTTTAAAATTCTTGTATTCTTTTTTGATTTTTTGTAATTTAGTGTTTGTTTGTTTTTGTAATTTAGTTTAGTTGATTTAATTGTAGATAATTGTAGGTAGTTTAGTTAATTTATTTATTGATAGTGTAGTGTTAGGTTTAATTGTAACTTAGGTTAGGATTTATTTTACAGGTAATTTTGTAATTATTTTAACTAGGTAGCTATTAAATAGTTAATAACTATTTAATAGCTATTGTACCTAGTTAAAATAAATACAAAGTTGCCTGTAAAATAAATATAAATCCTAAAATAGCTACAATATAATTATTCGTTATATTGTAGCTATATAAGGGTTTATTTTACAGGTAAGTATTTAGCTTTAAATAGGAATAATTTATTTAATAAGAGTTAATTTATTTCGTTAGATAAAAATTATATTTAACTTAGGGGGGTGTTAGTGTTAGGGTTAGACTTAGCTTTAGGGGTTAATACATTTATTAGAGTAGCGGCGAGGTCCGGTTGGCAGATTAGGGGTTAATAAGTGTAGGTAAGGTAGCGGCGACATTGGGGGGGCAGATTAGGGGTTAATAAATATTATGTAGGTGTCAGCGATATTAGGAGCAGCAGATTAGGGGTTTATAGGGATAATGTAGGTTTGCGGCGGTGTACGGAGCGGAAGATTAGGGGTTAATAATATAATGCAGGGGTCAGCGATAGCGGGGCGCAGATTAGGGGTTAATAAATGTAAGGTTAGGGGTGTTTAGACTCAGGGTTCATGTTAGGGTGTTAGGTGCAGACTTAGGAAGTGTTTCCCCATAGGAAACAATGGGGCTGTTTTAGGAGCTGAACGCTGCTTTTTTGCAGGTGTTAGGGTTTTTTTCAGCTCAAACTGCCCCATTGTTTCCTATGGGGGAATCATGCATGAGCACGTTTTTGAAGCTGGCCGTGTCCGTAAGCAACGCTGGTATTTAGAGTTGAAGTGGCGGTAAATTATGCTCTATGCTCCCTTTTTGGAGCCTAACGCAGCCCTTCAGAGAACTCTAAATACCAGCGTTGTTTAAAAGGTGCGGGGGGGGGGAAAACATGCGTAGCTAACGCACCCCTTTGGCCGCAAAACTCTAAATCTAGCAGAGTGAGTCCACGGAATCATCACTGTTGAGAATATCAATCCTGGCCAGCTGGAGGAGGCAAATCGCACCACAGCAAAGCTGTTAAGTATCACTTCCCTTCCCACAACCCCCAGTCATTCTCTTTGCCTTAGGTGCAAGGAGGAGGTGATGTTTAGGTGTCTGTAAAAGTTTTTTCTATCAAGATTTTATTATTTTGGAAGCCTGAGCAGGTTTGCTCTGACCTTTCCTGTCAATCTGGGTTTAGCTGTATTCCACGTTACTCACTTCAGTAGGGCTGTGGTAGCTTTAAAACAGTTAGGAACTTGTGGGGTGGGCCTCACTGCGTGTTCCTGACAATATTTGCTGCCCTTCTACAGTATGCCAGAGCAGGCTTACTCTGTTCATCCTTTCATTCACAGGACTCTGTGAGGAGTGGTTTCCTCTCATTCCTGATGCTGTCTCCCTGTCGGACAGATAAGGGTGCAGGTAAGTGCCTTTTTATTCTTATATAGAAAACTCTTGCACTTAAAAATTTATTTCTGCATCTCATGATGGGACAAGAATCTTCCTGAGAGCAGGATGATTTGAGACAGGCTGGCAGGGCACTGTGTGGTAGGACTTAGTCCTAGTGAGAGAGTGTTTGGTGTTAAACTTATTGGTGGCTCAGAAGAAACCTGCAGGTTTGGGGGTCTTCTGCTTATGTTAGACTGCTTGGAGATTTAGTGTCTATAACGGAATCTATTCCATTTTTTTTCGAGTATTAAGATAGGCTCGCATCCACTATATGACGGGCGGCTCCTTACTCCCAGATGCAGCGCACGCTTTTTCTTGCTGCTTTTTTCTTCCCAGTGTTTTTAAGATTGTGTCTTCTTCCTCATTTGGCCCCTGCTTGTCCGGAGTGGAATCCAAAGCGTAAAGGAGGTCAGGTAGGCACTGCAGCATAACGCTGTGGTGTAGGAGTGCCTAAGAGGTTTATTAAAATTATTGGGGAATAATTTATATTGCTTATTAAGGGGTTGGTTTTTCCATCGTAAAGGGTGTTTTCTTCTTATTTGTGGGCAGTGTTTTTTCTAAATTAAACAGGGCTCTTAAAGAGACAGTTCCGTTTTTTTAAAATATATTTTTTTTTGTGTGTGTGTGTGTGTATTTCATTCAGTGTAAAATGGATTTAGTGCCTATATTTGTTGAGGAATGCAAACTTTGTCTCGATGCCCAAGTGGAACCACCCTTGCCTTTTTGTAGTTCTTGTGTAGAAAGAACTTTATTATACAAAGATAGATTGTTTGATTCTGAGCAACCATTCTCTCAAGTGGATGCTGTTCAGGCTATGCCACAGCCTTCTCCACAAGTGTCCCAAAGTGTGCCATTGTTTCACGCAGTGCCCTGCGCTTCCTCTCTATCTCCTGATGGATTATTTTTGAAGGCTGAAATTGCGGCCCAGGTTTCCTCAGTGGTATCTGAGGCGCTAGCGGCCATCCCTATGCTGCAAGGGAGGCATAAGAGGAAGATTGTTGAATCAGGCAGTAAGTTATCTGATCCGTCTCAGGCTAACCAGGTTGATCTTTCCCATAGGTCGGAAGAGGAGGATACTTCGGTAGCCTCTGAGGGTTAACGCTCATATTCGGATAGTGTAATTCCTTCTTCCGATGCTGAAGTGGTTTCCTTCAGATTCAAGCTTGAGCACCTCCGTGTTTTACTAAAGGAGGTTTTAGCTACCTTAGACGACTTTGATACGCCTATCGTTGTCAATCCTAAAAAATCGAGTAAATTAAATAGATACTTTGATGTTCCCTCTCCTGGGGAGGTGTTCCCAGTACCAGACTGTGCCACGGAGATTATTAATGGGAGAGACCAGGAATACCATTTCCCCCCTCCCCTGTCTTTAGGAAAATGTTCCCAGGGGTACAAGTTAGAGTTCAAAACTTTTCCTCCCAGGGGCAGGTTCCACCTCTCAAGATTATCTGTAGACCAGATAAAAAGAGAGGCGTTCTTGAAATGTGTACAAGACCATTCCCTCTTGGGAGTGATAGTGCCTGTTCCAAGTCAGGAACAGGGTCTCGGGTTTTACTCAAACCTGTTTGTGGTTCCCAAGAAAGAGGGAACTTTCAAGCCCATTCTAGATCTAAAGTTACTAAACACATTTCTTAAAGTACCGTCCTTCAAGATGGAGACTATCTGCTCCATTCTGCCTCTGATTCAAGAGGGTCAATTTATGACAACCATAGACCTGAAGGATGCCTACCTGCACGTGCCCATTCACAGGGACCATCACAAATATCTGAGGTTTGCCTATCTAGACAAACACTTTCAATTTGTATCGCTTCCATTTGTCCTCACCACAGCTCCCAGAGTCTTCTCAAAGGTTCTGGGAGCTCTACTGGCAGTAATTTGGGCCCGGGGAATTGCAGTGGCACCTGAACTGGATGACATTCTGGTTCAGGCGCCATATTTGCAACTAGCAGAATCTCATACAAAGATCTTGTTGGCATTTCTTTGTTCCCACGGTTGGAAAGTCAATCTGGAGAAAAGTTTTCTTGTTCCGGCTACAAGAGTGATCTTCTTAGGAACCATTATAGATTCCCTATCAATGAAAATATTTCTGATGGTCAGAAGAGCCAAGATTCTGTCTGTTTGCCTGTCCCTACAGTCGGCGGCTCGACCATTAGTGGCCCAATGCATGGAGGTAATCGGGTTGATGGTGGCTTCCATGGACATAGTTCCATTTGCTCGGTTCCATTTGAGACCTCTGCAGCTATGCATGCTCACTCAGTGGAACGGGGATTATACAGATCTATCTCAGAGAATAGTTCTGGATCAATCTACAAGGGACTCCCTACCATGGTGGCTGTCTCAAGAACATCTGTCCCAGGGGATGTGTTTCCAGAGACCCTCTTGGGTGAGTGTGACCATGGATGCCAGCTTGCTGGGTTGGGGAGCAGTCTGGGACTCATTGAAGGCGCAGGGACTTTGGTCTCAGGAGGAATCTGCCCTCCCCATAAACATTCTGGAGTTGAGAGCGATCTTCAATGCCTTGATGGCTTGGCCTCAGCTGGCGCTAGCCCGGTTCATCAGGTTCCAGATGGACAACATAACCTCAGTGGCCTACATCAACCACCAAGAAGGAACTCGGAGTTCCTTAGCCATGAAGGAGGTGTCACGGATCATCCAGTGGGTGGAGGCTCACAATTGCTGTCTATCTGCCATCCACATTCCAGGAGTGGACAGACTTTTCATCCCGGGGAGTGGGAGCTCAAACCGGAAGTGTTCTCCAGGTTAACAACCAAATAGGGATTACCAGAATTGGATCTGATGGCGTCTCGTCAGAACACCAAGCTCCCAAAGTACAGCTCAAGGTCGAGAGATCCTTAAGCTTTTCTGATAGATGCTCTGGCAGTTCCTTGGAACTTCAAGTTAGCATATATCTTTCCTCCGTTTGCTCTCCTTCCGTGAGTCATCACTCGGATCAAGCAGGAGAACGCATCGGTGATTCTAATAGCTCCTGCATGACCTCACAGGATCTGGTATGCAGATATAGTAGCGATGTCGTCTCTGCCTCCGTGGAGACTTCCTCTGAGGAAGAACCTTCTGCTTCAGGGTCCCTTCCTTCATCCAAATCTTGCTTCTCTGAAGCTGACTGCTTGATTTTAGCTAAGCGTGGGTTTTCAGAATTGGTCATTGAGACCATGATTCAGGCTTGTATGCCTCTCACTAGGAAGATTTATCATAAGATATGGCATAAATATCTTTATTGGTGTGAGTCTGAAGGATATTCTTGGAGTAAGGTCAGGATCTCTAGGATCTTATCTTTTCTCCAGAAAGGCCTCGAGAAGGGGTGTCAGTCTGTCAGTACCCTCAAAGGTCAGATTTCCGCTTTATCAATTCTGCTGCACAAGCGTCTGGTCGACGTGCCGGATGTACAATCCTTTTGCCAGGCCTTGGTCAGAATCAGGCCTGTATTTAAATCAGTTGCTCCTCCTTGGAGCCTTAATCTTAAAGTTTTACAACAGGCTCTGTTTTAGCCTATGCATTCCATAGATATTAAGTTATTATCTTGGAAGGTTTTGTTTCTTACTGCTATTTCTTCTGCTCGGAGGGTTTCTGAACTCTCAGCATTTCAGTGTGATTCTCCTTATCTCATATTTCATGCAAATAAGGCAGTTCTCCGTACCAAGTTTGGTTTTCTTCCTAAAGTTGTTTCGGACAGAAATATTAATCAGGAAATTGTGGTTCCTTCTCTCTGTCTTAATCCTTCTTCTCATAAAGAACGTTTGTTGCACAACTTAGACATTGTACGGGCTCTTAAATTCTATCTGCAGGCTACAAAGGACTTTCATCAGTCTTCTGCATTGTTTGTTTGCTTTTCTGGGAAACATAAGGGCCAGAAAGCTACTGCTACTTCTCTTTCTCTCTGGTTGAGAAGTGTTATTCATATGGCTTATGAGACTGCTGGACAGCAGCCTCCTGAGAGAATTACAGCTCACTCCACTAGTGCGGTGTCTTCCTTTTTTTTTTTTGTCAGCAGCCGCCAAACTCCACCCACGGCTTTCTTCTTGTCCAATTAGCTGTTTTCTTGTATGACAGTTTAGCAGTGCACTTTTAATATTTTTCAGTTAGCTATTTCAAACTACACATGCACAAATCAGCACGTGCAAGTAGGAAAATGTAAGAGTCGATCGTGATTAGAGAAACTTAAACGGGATAGAAAGGTCAAAACTGAAATGTGCATAGAAGCATTTCAATTTGAAATAGAAGCATGTTTGTAATATACTTCCATTAGCAAAATGCTTCTAATAAGAGTCATTACTGTTTTTATGCAGCATATGTACATATTCTGTGAGAGTCAGTATTCAAACACAATGATTAGTTAAAAGTTTAATGTACTTCTTACAAACTCATAGGTGGGGGACCAGTTGCAGAATGTTTTTTTTGGTATGTAACAATAAGTAATCAAAATTATGTATTGGGTCTAGACTTTTTGTCCTGCCCTAGGTACTAGGAAACATACTGACCCCTGAAGTCTAACATTTTAGCTCATATTTGCCTCATATATTTCTCAACAGTAAAGTACATAAAAGCAAAGCATAGAAGGAGGTCCTTGGCACAGACCTATTTGGCCTAGACCTAGGCCAATATACACCTCTTGTAGGTTTCCAAGTATCCAGTCTTCAACTATCCAGTATTTACTGTCCAGTAAAATCACAAAAATACTAGACACTTAAATGCCTGTTTCTTTTAAAGTTTAGCTAAATGTAAAAGACCTCATAAGCCTAAATGCATTACAAATATGGAGCAGAAAGAAATAAGTGGTGGTCAAGGGGTCAAATCACTACTGTTTATGTTTATGTTACTGGCAGCCCAGGGGTAAAATGACTGTTCAGTTTCAAGAAAATATACATGATTGGATGAAGAGTTGGGATTTTTGGGGAGCATTGTGTGAAAGCTGTCAACCCTAATCCCTAACTACACCCCAAGTCTACACATTATAACTGGCAGTGACTCATGTTTGTGACATATTGTGGTGTGGCCAATGGGCCTTTAGACAGATGAAAGAAAGATGGAACTGGATTAGAGTTCGTGGATTGACCTATCAGACAAATTATTTTGTTTAACTTTTGTTTAGACATTTCTGACACCTTTGATGAGCGGTGCACCATTTTTTTATATAAGCCTTAATTTTTACAGGTTTTTTTTCTGTGAGTTGCCCCCACAAATGATCTTCTTCAAGAAGCTATACATTTTCAGTAGGTTATTTTAGTTTGTAGATATATTCTAAATGGCAAAGAAATCACTGCACAGAAAATAAAAAATGGCGATGTAAGGCCTTAGTCTGGAATATAATTAAGGGTTAAGGCCCTTAAAGGGACATAAAACCCATTTTTTTTTTTTCTTTCATGGTATAGTAAGAGCATGCAATTTTAAACAACTTTCTAATTTACTTCTATTATCTAATTTGTTTTATTCTCTTGATATTCTTTGCTGAAAAGCATATCTAGATAGGCTCAGTAGCTGCTGATTGGTTGCTGCACTTAGAAGCCTCATGTGATTGGCTCACCCATGTGCATTGCTTTTTCTTCACCTAAGCATATCTAAAAAATAAAGCAAAATAAATAATAGAAGTAAATGCGATTGTTGTTTAAATTTGTATTCTCTTTCTGAATCATGAAAGATTTTTTTGGGGTTTAGTGTCCCTTTAAGGAGTGAGGTGGCTGTAGTGCAACGTTCAGGTCTGTAGGGGGTGCTACTCACCTTGTATAAATAAGGAGGTCTTGTAGGCCTCATCCTCTTTCTGCTGTGCATCACTGAGTATTTTTCCCTCCTACCCTCCCTTTGTAATGGTTGGCACTTGGCAATCAGTTTGCATGACTTCACTAGGAATGATACAGTAATTTTGGTTAATCGACCTAGATGAGGTAAGACCAAAATTTATAAATGTTTCTATTCCCCCTAGGCAGTCATGCTGAATAACTAGACTACTGGGGTATAGAATAAGTCTGAGCCCCGACCCGCGTAGCAATGATTTTAATTGGTAGTGCTGCTTGCCGCCATGGTATTGTTACCTTTAAAGTTAAAAAGTTATATATTGATGTTATGATGTTTAATAAAATTGGCCTTATGATCTTAACCCAATTCTCTGGCATCTGTGTGTTTTGTCGTGAAGTTAAGATTTTGTTTAGGTATGTAGACCTGAACTCAATAGGGTCTTAATTCTCTTATATTTTTTTGTTGCTTTTTTTTATGTTTGAATATTTTTTATTGTCATTATTTTAAAACGATAAAACAAGTACAACCATACCTTCCTCTCCATGCATCTCCAACTACATGTAGGTTAGGAAGCAAGCAACCAGTATAACATTATTTATGTCATAAACAGTTTAGTTAATAAACTAAATTTTGTCATGTTCTACTCATTTCCAGTTATATTTAAATGTCCTTTTGAGTTCTGCACTGAGAGATAAGTGGTGGATTTCAGAGGTCATCTTTTTCGTGTGATGGTATCTTCCTTGATGCCAAATAGTCTCTTTTAGGGAGTAGAGCATTTATCTAATCCAGCTTCCATATTAACCTGTCGTTGAGTTACGTTAAAAGTTTCAAGGCTTCTGGGGTCAATTACCCTAACTCAACACAATTAAACTTTAACAAATTATAACATCCTGAGGAGGTAAAGTTATATAAATCAGGTATGAAAAGGGGAAGGGAGGAGGGGGGGGGGAGTGACGACACAACTGAGTTTGATTTTTGTGAAGTGTTTCGTAGAAGCTGAAATAACTTTCTTGAGTTTTGTATTTCCAAGTTTTATTTAGCTATCCAGTAATACCATATCGCTAGTACGGTCTCTCTATTGTCTAGGGAGTGTGATGCCAGCTCATACATATTATATGTATATTGAATTTTATTGAAAATTTCTGTCCAGGTTGGGCTACCTGTCTTCCAATGCCTGGCTATGCATGTTCTTGTGACAGTACACACTATCCTAATAAATGTGTTGATATGTTTATTAAGTTTACTAATTTGTATGTGTAGGAGGGCCTGTTGGATGGTAAGATCTATATTTTCGTTCAATATGCGACTAAGGAAGAATGATAGCTGTTTCCATATCCCTGTGATTTCTTTGCAATCCCACCACATATGCTTGTATGTTCCTATTTCTCCACATCCTCTGTAACATAAGGGACTGCCCTGTGTATGCATATGTGCTGTTCTTACGGGTGTTAGATACCATCGGTGTATAGTCTTGATTATATTCTCCTTAAGATCTACACTTATGAGTCCCTTCTCTGCCTTCTGAAATATTATTTCCCACTCTTTAGTTTCCTTGGAAATGTGTAGATCTCTTTCCCAAGCCATCATAGCAGAGGTCTTGGTATTATTCTGTGATACTTGAATATTTGTATAGAGAATAGAAATAGTATGTTTATCTCGTTCTTCAGTTTTGCATAGGTGTTCTAGTGGTGTGGTATTCTTATTTCTTGGGTGTTTCAGATATGTCTGGGTGGCTGAGTGTATCTGTAGGTACAGATACCATCTCAATTTTAAGGGGGTTAGTTTATCTTGAAGTTGATTAAATGTGAGTGTAGTTCCTCCCTCAATAAAGTCTGCCACTCTATAGAGACCCTTATTTTCCCATTTCTGTAGCTGATCCCAGAGTTCCCTGGGCAAGATATATTTTATCGGGATGTATAAGGAATAATGTGGGATAAGGTCGTATTTGGTTCTTGCTTTCTTCCAGGTGGCTATTGTGAGGTTTGTAGTGTAAGACCTATATGGTTCTTGTTTGGATTGTGTTTTCTCAGGGTCCCAAATAATGGAGTCAATTTCCTCCCGTCCACCCAGCGTTGTTTCTAGGGTCGGCCAGATAATTTCCCTATTTCTTTTTAGCAATAGACTGTCTTGCGCTAATCTGGCCGCGTGGTAATATTCCATTAAATTAGGGGCCCCGATACCTCCCAGTGTCTTGTGTCTGGTCAGGATTGACTTAGCAATCCTGTTCGTTTTGTCTCCTCTAATATACATTAGAATCTCTTTTTGTAGTGAATCTATGTCTGTCTTTACAATTTGGATAGGGAGCGTCCTAAAAAGATATAGGATCCTTGGTAAGATTGTCATCTTAACCGCGGCCATTCTACCTAGCCATGAAAATTTATAGGTTTTCCACTTTGATAGATCTTTTTTAATTTGTTTGAACAATGGGATATAGTTTACTTTGTATAGTTGTGAGGGGCAGGAAGGAAGATAAATCCCAAGGTATTTTAGGGAATGTTTCATCCATTTAAAGTTAAAGTTAGTTTCTAATAACGTCTGAGTCAATTGGGGGATCGCAATAGGTAGGGCTTCACATTTTTCTGCATTTATTTTGAATCCCGATATGGCAGAAAATGTTGTTAAAGTTTGGTAAAGGTTGGGTAGCGATATTAAGGGTTTAGTCACGGTCAACAAAATGTCGTCCGCGAACAAAGCCAACTTATGTTCCATCCCAGCTAGCTTAACTCCCGAAATGTCTACTTGTGAGCAAATTTTGGCGGCTAGGGGTTCCATGCAGAGAGCGAAAAGAAATGGAGACAAAGGGCAACCTTGTCTAGTCCCGTTACGAATTGGGAAGGGCTGTGATTTGTATCCTGCCGATGAAATCTGAGCTCCTGGTATAGAATAAACAGCTTGCAATGCTTTAATGAATGCCCCCTCAAACCCCATTTTGTGCATTACTAAGAACATATATTTCCAGTCAATTCTATCAAACGCCTTCTCCGCATCCAACGATAAGAGCAGAGAAGGCGTTCGTGTTTCTTTTAAGGTCTGGATTAAGTTGGTGACTTTGCGGATATTGTCTGGGGCTTCCCTACCTTTGATAAAACCCACCTGGTCTGGGTGGACCAGGTGTGGTATGATATGTTTTAATCTGTTTGCTAATATCTTTGTAAAGATCTTAAGATCCTGGTTAATCAGGGATATTGGGTGGTAATTTTGGCATTTCTTGTGATCCCTCCCTGGTTTAGGTATTACAACTATCTTCGCTGCCAGGAGCTCAGGTGGGATGGCCCCCCCTTCCATGAGATAGTTACAGAGTTTAACAAGATGTGGAACTAGCGTCACTTTAAACAATTTATAATAGTCGCCTGGAAAGCCATCTGGGCCCGCCGCTTTTCCCGGTTTAAGGTCTTTGATAGCCCCCAGTACTTCCATAGTGGATATGGGGGAATTCAGAGACTCCAACTGTTCTTTAGATATAGTTTGCAGTAAGTTGTGATTGAAGAAAGTTGAGGTGAGTGTTTCTATGTCTGTGTTGTGTAGGACCTTTTTCCCATCGTATAGGGCACCGTAATATGCTGCGAAGGTATCTACAATTTCTTGTGGGTGTGAGGTTACTGTGTTGTGGGTTGTCTCAATCGCAGAGATTACTGAGGCTTTGCAGCGTTCTCGAATTTTATGTGCCATGAATCTATCAGGCTTATTAGCGAATATGAAATATTGTGATTGTTGGTGTTGTATTGTTCTAGTAGCTTGTGAATGTAGAAGTGTAGCAAGTGCTGTTTTTTTCAGGTGGAGAGCAGTTGCGGAGGTTTTTGTCTTAGTGAGTTTATGTCGTCTTTCCAATTCCTCAATCTCTGCATAGAATTGTTTTAGTTGTTGTCTATATTTTCTAATTTGCTGTGCTTTTTCCTTAATGAGTATCCCCCTTAGGACCGCTTTATGAGCCGCCCATGTAATCCCTAGATTTGTTGCTGTGTCTACATTTATATGCCAGTATTCAGTTAGTAATTTCAGTATCTTGTCATGTGTTTGGGGGTCTCTGATATACGACTTGTCAAAAGTCCAAGTTTTGCTTCTATGTGGGTCACACAAACCCTCTACCTGTAGAGTGAGAATCGAGTGGTCTGACCACACGCAAGGGTGTATCTGGGAGTTGTGCAATAAAGGTTGTAGTATCTGACTAACATATATGTAATCTAATCTAATGTAGGATTTATGTGCTGCTGAGTAAAATGTGGTGTCATTGGTCGAGCCATATAGTGTTGTCCAGGATTCTATGAGAGAATGAGGCAGTAGATGTTCCTGAATTGATTTGACAATGCGATTGTGTCTGTTTTGTTTATTGGTTAAGGGTTTGGATTCAGTTGGGTTAATGGCTCTCATGGTAATGTTGAAATCTCCTGCTATAAATATTTTGGTGTGGGACCATTGCGTAAGTAAGTGTGAGATATGCTGGAAGAAGCTGTGCTGATTCTCATTTGGTGCATAAACATTGCATAGGGTGATTTCTGAGTCGGAAATTCTACCTTTTACTATTATGTACCTTCCTTCAGTATCTGCAATAGTGTCTTCTTGTTTGAAATTAAGTGAAGAATGGATGAGGATGGATGTGCCCCGTTTTTTAGACGTGGCTGTTGAGTGAAAGTGGGTATTAAAATTTTTTGCCCAATACTTTGGGATATTGTCTTTGAGTAGGTGGGTCTCCTGGAGAAATAAGATGTTGGCGTGTAAAGAGGTGTATTGTGTCATCGCCATTCGTCTTTTTATATTCGTATTTAGTCCCCTCACGTTATGGGAAATTAGTTTTATTTGGGGGATCATGTTAATGTGTCTGTATTGGATTGGTGTAGAGAGATTGTTATTACCTGAGAGTCTCCGGGTTGTAAACCTGGCATTACCGATTGTAGTTGACCTGGAATGAAATTGGTGGGTAGCGTTGTGTCGTCACTGGGGATGGGAGGGAAGCTAGGAAAGAAAGACAATGTTAACAACATAACAAACAGTACTTCGGAGTCTTCAACAAAAGAACCCCTAGGAGTAAGTCTACTAGGTATTATAGTGGTAAACAAGAACTAAGAAAATATTAAATTGTCCTGGGGGAAATTAAATTTCCATAACGTCTGATAACTTTCTGGAAGTAAAATTTAACAGGAGTCTCTGAGTGACATTTAGGAAGAGTCCAGAGAGTTGGAGTTTCAGGTGCTTTCAAGGTTATCAAAAGCTATCTCTGGCTATTGTTTCCTACATCGACCTTTCTGGTTCTCAGGCTCCAAAAGAAGTAGAATTCGTATTCCTATATCTATGATAGGAACAGTATACCATCTAGGAGGTTTTCCCCCTTGTTTCCTTAATTTTTTGCTTTTTATGATTGATAGTCTGCCATTTTAGAGAATCTGGGTGCTTGGCTAGGTCTCTGATTTTCTCTTGATTTAATGCCAAGTTTGGAATATTGGGTGTCTCTAGTGATAGAATCTTGCAGATCTCAGGAATGTCCTCAGGGTCTTTAAGTGTGATTGTTTTGGAATCTTTTATAATATGTAGGGCAAACGGAAACCCCCATCTATATGGGATTTGATGTTTTCTGAGCATAGTGGTAAGAGGGCGTAGGGATCCTCTTCTTTGTAGTGTCCTTTTTCCTTGCTGCTTGCAGGATTTTTTCCTTGTCCGGGAAGAAAGTAAATTTTATTATTATGTCCCTTGGGGGCAGGCCTGGTTTAGGTTTAGCTTTTAGTGCCCTGTGTGCTCTTTCTAGATGAAAGACATAGTCAGTTGGGGAATTTGTGATTTGGATGAAGAGTTGGGCAAGATAACTTGGGATGTCTGTGGGGCCCACCTCCTCAGGAACTCCCTTAAGTCGTATGTTATTCCTCCTGCTCCTGTTCTCAAGGTCTTCCATTTTATCCTGGAAATCCTCCAATAATTGTTGTGAAGACATGGTTTGGGACATTTCGTCCATTTGTTCCACCATGGAGTCCTTTTGATCTTCCAGTGTTTCAATCCTGTTGCCCATCTCTTGTAGATCGGATTTGATTTCAGATAGGCTACTGGTCACAGATGAGTGAATATTGTCAATTTTCTCCCATAGCCTGTCAAAATTCTCTGCAATGTCCTGTTTAGATACTAAATTTCTGAGGTCAGCTTTTGTCAACGGACTTTTGTCTTGTGGGGATTGTTGATGGTCGGTGTCCAGCTCCTCCTCCACTTCTGTATCTGTCAAGTGTTTAGCTGTCTGAGATGGCTTAAAGAACGTGGACACAGCCGTTGCTTTGATTGTTTTGTCTCCCTTGGTGAGTCTTTTAGTGGCCATCCTGTTGTACCGCAGATACAGCCAACAGAGTGGTAGTTTTTACTGATAGGGAAGACTTTGCTATCTTCTAGAGTGGTTGTTTTCTGTTGGACCGCAAGTCTTACAGTATGTGTGCTTGTATGTAGATTAGGATAACCCAGATTCGGTTTTAGATGTTTTTCTTGGGAAGGCAGCTCATTTAGGATAACAAGAGGTATGCTTGTCGATCTTCAGAGCATGATATGAGTTATATTAGTGTTATGTTCATTATATTTGACAGCTTTCGGTTCCCCCAGTAAAAGGACTTTCCAGGGTGTAGTTTACATTCTATTTCACTTGTAACCCTATTTTATACTATCTCAGGAGAACTCCAGGGAGTAGGCTTAGGGCAGGTGGGCTCTGGGATGTGTTGATAGATATGTGTCCCAGTACCTAGCGTGCCTGCTGTAGCTCACTTTTCTGAGTTGTAGAATAACTTTGAAGCCAGATATAGGGTGTTCCTCTTGGATTGTTGCGATATTATAAGTCTGGGCTGCAGCCAATGATGGGCGATGCGTTAAGAGGTATTGTATAGGGAGAGGGTCACTGGAGGGAGACCTGGCAAAATCAGCTGGCTAACACCGGCAGGGAGGGGCGCCTCAGGGCTTAGCACATCGTGGTTGCGTTACGTATATTAAACAACTGGAAAAAGTTCTTTTACAGGCTGTGTTAGCAGTGAGCTACGGTGGAAATAGGTAGGAGTGTAGATATCAGATGTCTCCTAGTAATAGCAAGTCCTGACAATATGTGTCTCTCCCCTGGGGAGAAAATTGCCACCACTGGGCCCAGCCGGGAAAAGGATGTAGGATATGACCCACCCTGGGAGGCAGAGTGGGAAAGGAGGGGGAGAGACACTATAGGGCTGTGTTTGTCTGAGAACTAGGCAGGGATCTTGAATCCTGAGTTATGACAGGGCCTTGAGATCCAAGCAGTTTGTAGTGCTGTAGGGAGTCTCTGTGTCAGCAGGATCTTGTAAGCATACTCTGTGTGCTGAATATAGTCAGTGCCAGAAGTAGATGAGGAATATCTGGTTTAGTAGGTCAGCACAGTCCCTAGGCCTCAAGCCAATTGTGGGTGTTCAGTGCTCAGTATAAGGTCCCTAAGCTGGGAGGTATGTCAGTGTCAGCAGGTTGCTGCAGGGTAGTTTTTATTTAGAGGCAGAGTTGGGAATGATCTCCGCTTGTTCTTGGGACTTGTTTTGAGCAGTCAATCAAACAACAGGCCTCAAATAGGTCTGCCAGCTAATGGGCCTCTGGCACAGTGTTAACTACAGGACCGGTGGTTTTATAGTTTATTTATTAGGCTTTCAGGGGTCCAGGGGGGGACTTGGTGCTGAGGCTTACCTTTGCAGTGACGGCCACGTGGTAATGGGAGTGCTATGTAGGGCTCCGGTTCACAGCCGATGCAGTCTGTTATCGGCCTGCTAGGTGAGTAAGGCCGCCACCGCTAAAGGTTCTCAATTGCCCCCAGTAGCTGCAGTCAGGTAGTTGGGCCGCCGGGTAATTGGAGCTCCGGCGGTAGATGTTTCTCCTGGGACGCGGTCCGGTGACGTCACCTTGTTGCTTTTTTTTAAATAATATTTTATAGCCTGTCAGTGTGTTAGCTATTGTCTATATGTTGCCATTAAAAAGTATGGTTTACATTCTAGAATCACGTTTACATTCCTGAAATATTATAGCCTAATTGTAATGCCTGATCACCAATAAAAAATAGTAATTGAAAATTAGGAGATAAAACTTGAATTGCTTGATCAGTTTACATTATCTTGAACCTAAATTAGAAATCATGCTGTAACACACACACTCATAAACTCTCTCCTTTTATTAGGAATTCCAAAATAAAAAATTACTCAGACAAGTGAGAGTCTATGGGCCTGATCCCATATTTGGCAATTTTTATTTTAATCGAGCGATCACATATTTGACAAAAACAAGTTACGCGCGAATATTTTACATGTAGGCCGCACTTTTAACTCCCATAAACTAACATAGAATTGGCGTCGCTAGTCGGTATCACATGTGCAGCACAAGGACTTATGCGCGCGGAATGGAGCTATTTTACACATATATGGTGCGGCAAACAAGTTACGTGTGTATATTTTACACGTAGGCCGCACTTTTAACTCCCATAAACTAACATAGAATTGGCGTCGCTAGTCGGTATCACATGTGCAGCACAAGGACTATTTTACTCCATTTACAGCTCACCAAACATAGGCAGGAGCAGCATGCCTTGCGCTGAGTAAAAAAGTACTGTAACTCCCTGGAAGCCTTAACAAACACCTAGCGCATGCACAATATCAACCCTTAAACCGCCACCCACCCCCCACAAATTAAAAAAAAACTTACATTAAATTAAAAAAACTAACATTACAAAACAAAAACTAAGATTACAAAAAATAAAAAGCTAGCATTACAAAAGATAACAAACTAAATTATCTCAAATAAAAAAAATATTCCTATTCTAATACCCTGTTTAAAATAAAATACACCCCAAAACTATAAATAACCCTATTTGCCCTAAAGTTAACAGCTCTTTCTCTTGTAAGATGTATCGAGTCCACGGATTCATCCATACTTATGGGATATTCTCCTTCCCTACAGGAAGTGGCAGAGAGAGCACCCACAGCAGAGCTGTCCATATAGCTCCTCCCTTAGCTCCACCCCCCAGTCATTCTCTCTGCCTGCTTAACTGCTAGGAAGGGCAAAGGGAGTGTGGTGACAAAAATGTTAGTTTTTATTTTCTCAAGCAAAAGTTTATTTTAAATGGTACCAGTGTAAACTATTTACTCTCTGGCAGAAAAGGGATGAAGATTTCTGCAAGGAGGATGATGATCTTAGCATTTTGTAACTAAGATCCACTGCTGTTCTCACAAGGGCTGAAGAGTACAGGAAAACTTCAGTTGGGGGAACAGTTTGCAGGCTAAACTGCATTAAGGTATATTCAGTCTATTTTTTTCTAGACAGACTGTGTTATTTCTAGAAAAGGCTGGCAAGTAGCAATATCCCCATGAGGGAAAGGTAAGCTGTATTCAGTAAAAGAGGAATCCAAGCTTGCATAAAGGGCTCATAGTTACTGGTGACACTAATAGGAAAAAACGTTTTGGTTTAATTACAAATAAAACGTTTTTTGAGGGACTTTAAGGGGTCTTTGTGGCTTGTTTAAGGGTTATTAACCCACATTGCTAGTTTAAGAAACACTCTGTGGTGTTTCTTTTAGGCCCCATAACATTGAGTGAGGTGGGAGGGGCCTATTTACAGTTTGTTTACCTCAGAAGCATCCAGCTACTTCTCCAGAGATTCCTGCTGTATTTGAGGGCTGTAAAGAGGTTTTTTTCCCCACAAATATGAGACTGCTGGCCAGCAGCCTCCTGAAAGAATTACTGCTCATTCTACTAGAGCAGTGGCTTCCACATGGGCTTTTAAAAATGAGGCTTCTGTTGAACAGATTTGTAAGGCGGCGACTTGGTCTTCGCTTCATACTTTTTCCAAATTTTACAAATTTGATACTTTTGCTTCTTCGGAGGCTATTTTTGGGAGAAAGGTTCTACAAGCAGTGGTGCCTTCCATTTAAGGTACCTGTTTTGTCCCTCCCTTCATCCATGTCCTAAAGCTTTGGTATTGGTATCCCATAAGTACAGGGAGTGCAGAATTATTAGGCAGATGAGTATTTTGACCACATCATCCTCTTTATGCATGTTGTCTTACTCCAAGCTGTATAGGCTCGAAAGCCTACTACCAATTAAGCATATTAGGTGATGTGCATCTCTGTAATGAGAAGGGGTGTGGTCTAATGACATCAACACCCTATATCAGGTGTGCATAATTATTAGGCAACTTCCTTTCCTTTGGCAAAATGGGTCAAAAGAAGGACTTGACAGGCTCAGAAAAGTCAAAAATAGTCAGATATCTTGCAGAGGGATGCAGCACTCTTAAAATTGCAAAGCTTCTGAAGCGTGATCATCGAACAATCAAGCGTTTCATTCAAAATAGTCAACAGGGTCGCAAGAAGCGTGTGGAAAAACCAAGGCGCAAAATAACTGCCCATGAACTGAGAAAAGTCAAGCGTGCAGCTGCCAAGATGCAACATCACTGGAGTGCCCAAAAGCACAAGGTGTGCAATACTCAGAGACATGGCCAAGGTAAGAAAGGCTGAAAGACGACCACCACTGAACAAGACACACAAGCTGAAACGTCAAGACTGGGCCAAGAAATATCTCAAGACTGATTTTTCTAAGGTTTTATGGACTGATGAAATGAGAGTGAGTCTTGATGGGCCAGATGGATGGGCCCGTGGCTGGATTGGTAAAGGGCAGAGAGCTCCAGTCCGACTCAGACGCCAGCAAGGTGGAGGTGGAGTACTGGTTTGGGCTGGTATCATCAAAGATGAGCTTGTGGGGCCTTTTCGGGTTGAGGATGGAGTCAAGCTCAACTCCCTGTCCTACTGCCAGTTTCTGGAAGACACCTTCTTCAAGCAGTGGTACAGGAAGAAGTCTGCATCCTTCAAGAAAAACATGATTTTCATGCAGGACAATGCTCCATCACACGCGTCCAAGTACTCCACAGCGTGGCTGGCAAGAAAGGGTATAAAAGAAGAAAATCTAATGACATGGCCTCCTTGTTCACCTGATCTGAACCCCATTGAGAACCTGTGGTCCATCATCAAATGTGAGATTTACAAGGAGGGAAAACAGTACACCTCTCTGAACAGTGTCTGGGAGGCTGTGGTTGCTGCTGCACGCAATGTTGATGGTGAACAGATCAAAACACTGACAGAATCCATGGATGGCAGGCTTTTGAGTGTCCTTGCAAAGAAAGGTGGCTATATTGGTCACTGATTTGTTTTTGTTTTGTTTTTGAATGTCAGAAATGTATATTTGTGAATGTTGAGATGTTATATTGGTTTCACTGGTAAAAATAAATAATTGAAATGGGTATATATTTGTTTTTTGTTAAGTTGCCTAATAATTATGCACAGTAATAGTCACCTGCACACACAGATATCCCCCTAAAATAGCTAAAACTAAAAACAAACTAAAAACTACTTCCAAAAATATTCAGCTTTGATATTAATGAGTTTTTTGGGTTCATTGAGAACATGGTTGTTGTTCAATAATAAAATTAATCCTCAAAAATACAACTTGCCTAATAATTCTGCACTCCCTGTATGGATGAATCCGTGGACTCAATACATCTTACAAGAGAAAACAGAATTTATGCTTACCTGATAAATTTCTTTCTCTTGTGATGTATCGAGTCCACGGCCCGCCCTGTCTATTTAAGACAGGTAGTATATTTTTATTTAAAAAACTTCAGTCACCACTGCACCCTATAGTTTCTCCTTTTTCTTCCTAGCCTTCGGTCGAATGACTGGGGGGTGGAGCTAAGGGAGGAGCTATATGGACAGCTCTGCTGTGGGTGCTCTCTCTGCCACTTCCTGTAGGGAAGGAGAATATCCCATAAGTATGAATGAATCCGTGGACTCGATACATCTCAAGAGAAAGAAATTTATTAGGTAAGCATAAATTCTGCTTTTGCAAAAAAGTACCCCCTAACATTACAACCCCCCATTTCTCCAAAATTAAAGAAACTAACTTAAAAAAGCCTAATCTACCCATTGCCCAGGAAGGGCATTTGTATGGGCATTGCCCTTAAAAGGGCATTCAGTTTTTTTGCAGCCCATAAAAAATAAAAAATTAACTAATCTAAAAAAAAACACCCCAAAATAAAAAAACAAACTAACAGTAACCCCAAAATAGGTACTCACAATGCTGAAGTCCGGCGATCCATCTTCTTCCCAGCGGCAAAAGGTTTTCATCCAGACGTGTCCATCTTCTATCTTCTCGGTGGAGGCGTCGATGTATATACACATATAAACACATAAATATATATGTATCTAAGAATATACATATATATTTAAAATTGCTGCCCATCGCTGCGCAACTTACCCCCTTCTCTGTGCTAGTTCTCATGCCGTGTCTCACAGCATGAGAACGAGGCACCCATTGGAGCTTATTGAGCGCAGAGCTTCCATGCAATACAAACGCAATTGCGTGCACTAGTATTATGAGTGGAGCGCAAATATCGAACTTGTGAAAGCACAATTTTGTGCTCCACTAGTAATTTGGCCCATAATATTTATATGGTTGAAAATAGTTGTTTTTTGTTGCTGTGCTTCTAAAGCTCACGGTCTCGTTCTGTGTGTGAGGGGCCCCCCTCACACACAGCAAGAGACTGTGAGCTTTAGAAGCACAGCGCAGGCCCTTAATAAAGTGAGGGAATGCTTGTTCATTGCATGCTGGGCAATAGCCTCCAGTGATGACCACATCTTTCAGCTAAAAACAACTTCACCAGCCACAACAGCAAGCTAGAGTCTTTCCTATTTATATGGACTATTTTTTACCCTTACAACTGAGTGGAACCCACACTGTCTGCCAAGCACAAGAGGCCAGTCAGCCCTTCAATGATAGGGATCATGATTTCCTGTGAAGCCCAGGTGGAAAGTCAGCTGGAGAGTGTTGAGATCCAGGTTGCCTAATTAATACTTATACATAATGCTTTATTCAGAAAAAAAAATTGTATGCTCTGTCTGACTCACAAAAAAGAATTTTTGGCTTTCATGTCCTTTTAAGACAAAAAAGGACAGTAAATTTTTTTATTTTTTTTTAAAAACTAATCACCAAAAAGAAAGAGAAAGAGAATGTAGATTCAAAAATACTTAGGAATGGAGTATTTGGTAATACTAATCCTCATAAAGGAGTGGGTTACAAGCAGATTGCAAAAATATTAGCGCTATTGTATGTTAACATTGCTCAAGTGCAATTAATAGTGCTTCTATTTTAGCTCTCATATTTTCAATACAGTACAATAAAGTAATGCAGTCATAATGCAAAGTTATTTTGTATTGCTCTAGTAATAGTCTAGTGCTTGCTAATATCTGCATGTTAGATTGCACAGGTACACTATATCTCTCATATAATAGACTTCTGTGGGAGAGTTCAGTCAAATTCATGTTGGATATTACTTAGAAGCTAAGCCGAGAGTCCAATATGGCAATGGCGTGCAAGTAGTGGTGTTCTTTGTGTAGTTTTGTGCTATGTTATTAATAATTATGGTTTACTTCAGGTCTCAAAAAACACATTTTACAGGGGTATTTTGGATTGTGCTTAGCTTAAGCGCTAACACTGAACTGAACATTTGTATTGCCAGCAGAATGAGTGCACTAATAGTGCTTCCTACACTATCCATTAACACTATAGGGTGGGCAGGAAGTGGGCTAGACCTCCCAACCTGTGACAGTCCCTCAAGATCTGGGACCATTGGGGGAGTCTGATTTAACCAGAACCAATACATTTTGTGTTGCCTGGGTCCAAGAATGAATTGCCCCCCCCCCAATTCTCCATAAATTAAAGTATAAACCCCTCCATCATAAGCAGTTCAGCAGATTGAAATTTCACTTGAGTGAAATTGATGAACCACATATGAGATTCATTTTAGAAATAAATTTAAAAAGTAATTTGTGCCAACCCATGGACCCATGGTCTCAGCTGGTCCAGTTATACAGCCGGCTCTGAGTTTAACCCATAACTCCCAATCTTCCTGGATTATACCTCCCAAACTTCCTGCATACTTTGGATTGTCACAGGTTTGAAGGTATGGCCCACTTGCCGCCTACAGCCCCATGCCCAATCCCTGCCTAGTTACATCTGCCATCGGTGTGTGTCTCCACCCCTCTTGCACATGGCTCCACCCACTAAATGTCAGTAGGCTGTCGCCTACAAGTACTTTAACCTCCATCATGATGGAAATAATCCAGCAAATAAATGTTGGGGGGGGGGTTGGTTTAATTCTTTTACCCAAGTTCAACATATAGAGGCCTAATTATCAAGCCGTTGACTTTGCTGCATTCGACGGCACCAATACGCTCGCCTGATGTCGCCTAACATCGCTGCCACAGACCTGAATACGTTCTCCAAATTTAACAAAAAAGCTGTCAAAAAGCCGCGCACCAAGTACGGGGCGATGAGCAGCAGACTGTTGCTAACTAACAGTCATTGATCTCACTGCTATTAAGCTTTTTCACAGCTTTATTTATATCCTTTCAATAAACACCGCCACTATATTAAAATGTTTAACCCCTATCCCGCCGCTCCCGGACCCCACCGCAACTCTAATTAAGTTATTAACCCCTACCCTCCGCTCCTGGAGCCCACCGCAACTCTAATAAACTTATTAACCCCTATTCCACCGCTCCCTGACCCAGCTGCCACCTACATTATGTTCTTAAGCCCTAATCTGCCGCCCCCTACACCCCCGCCACCTAATTATGTTATTAACCCCTATCCCGCCGCTCACGGAGCCCACCACAACTAAATAAAGTTATTAACCCTAAACCTAACAACCCGCTAACTGTATATTAAATATTAACTCATCCCTATCTTAATATATTAATTAATCTACCCTAACTATTATACTAAAATTACATTAAACTATATTAAACTATTAATTAATCTACCCTAACTGTTATACTAAATTTACATTAAACTATTAATTAATCTACCCTAACTGTTAAACTAAAATTACATTAAACTATATTAAACTAATAATTAATCTACCCTATTATACTAAATTACATTAAACTATATTAAACTAATAATTAATCTACACTAACTGTTATAATAAAAATACATTAAACTACAAATTAAATTAACTATATTATATATTTAAAAACCTAACCCTACTCAAATAATTTAAATCTACACTAAAAATTAGTAAGTTACAAAAAACTAACAACTAAGTTACAAAAAATAACAAACACTAAGTTACAAAAAATAACAAACACTAAGTTACAAAAACAAACAAACACTAAGTTGCACAAAATAAAAAAGAAATTATCGAAGTTTTAAACTAATTACACCTAATCTAAGGGCCCTATAAAAATAAAAAAAGCCTCCCAAAATAAAAAACCCTAGCCTACAATAAACTACAAATAGCCCTTAAAAGGGCCTTTTGCGGGGCATTGCCCCAAAGAAATCAGCTCTTTTACCTGTAAAAAAAAAAATACAAACAACCCACCAACAGTAAAACCTACCACCCACACAAACAACCCCCCCAAATAAAAACCTAACTAAAAAAACCTAAGCTCCCCATTGCCCTGAAAAGAACATTTGGATGGGCATTGCCCTTAAAGGGCATTTAGCTCTATTGCGGCCCAAACCCTAATGTAAAACTAAAACCCACCCAATACACCCTTAAAAAATCCTAACACTAACCCCTGAAGATTCACTTACAGTTTTTAAGATACGACATCCATCCTCCAAGAAGCCGGGAAAAGTCCTCATCGAAGCTGGCAGAAGTCTTCATCCAAGCGGCCGAAGTCTTCATCCAAGCCTGCAGAAGTCTTCACCCAGACGCCATCTTCTATCTTCATCCATCCGGCGTGGAGCGGCTCCATCTTCAAGACATCCGACTCGGAGCATCCTCTTCGTTCGACGTCTTCTTCTACAATGAAGGTTAATTTAAATGAGGTCATCCAAGATGGCGTCCCTTAGATTCCGATTGGCTGATAGAATTCTATCAGCCAATCGGTATTAAGGTTGAAAAAATCCTATTGGCTGATGCAATCAGCCAATAGGATTGAACTTCAATCCTATTGGCTGATCCAATCAGCCAATAGGATTGAGCTTGCATTCGATTGGCTGATTGGAACAGCCAATAGTATGCAAGCTCAATCCTGGGTTTTACTGTTGGTGGGTTGTTTGTATTTTTTTTTACAGGTAAAAGAGCTGATTTGCCCCGCAAAAAGGTCCTTTTAAGGGCTATTTGTAGTTTTTTTGTAGGCTAGGGTTTTTTATTTTGGGGGGGCTTTTTTATTTTCATAGGGCCCTTAGATTAGATGTAATTAGTTTAAATCTTTGACAATTTCTTTTTTATTTTGTGTAACTTAGTGTTTATTTTTTTGTAACTTAGTGTTAGTTTTTTGTAACTTAGTAATTTTTTAGTGTAGATTTAAATTATTTGAGTAGGGTTAGGTTTTTAAATATATAATATAGTTAATTTAATTTGTAGTTTAATGTAATTTTAGTATAATAGTTAGGGTAGATTAAATATTAGTTTAATATAGTTTAATGTAATTTTAGTCTAATATTTAGGTTAGGTTAATTAATAGTTTAATATAGTTTAATGTAATATTAGTCTAAAAGTTAGGGTTGATTATTAGTTTAATATAGTTTAATGTAAATGGTATAACAGTTAGTGTAGATTAATTATTAGTTTAATATAGTTTAATGTAATTTAGTATAATAGTTAGGGTAGGTTAATTAATAGTTTAATATAGTTTAATGTAATTTAGTATAATAGTTAGGGCAGATTAATTATTAGTTTAATATAGTTTAATTTAAATCTAAAGGTAAGTTTAAATGTATTATAAGATAGGGATGAGTTATTATTTAATGTACAGTTAGCGGGTTGTTAGGTTTAGGGGTTAATAGGTTAATTTAGTTTATGGCGATGTGGGGGGCTGGCGGTTTAGGGGTTAATAACTTTATTTAGTTGCGGTTGGCTCAGTGAGCGGCGGGATAGGGGTTAATAAGTATAATGTAGGTGGCGGCGGTGGCGGTGCAGCAGATTAGGGGTTAATAAGTATAATGTAGGTGGCAGTGGTGTCAGGGCAGCAAATTAGGGGTTAATAAGTATAATGTAGGTGGCGGCGGTGTTGGGGCGGCAGATTAGGGGTGTTTAGACTCGGGGTACATGTTAGGGTGTTAGGTGTAAACGTTACTTTTATTCTCCCATAGGAATCAATGGGATATCGGGCAGCAGCGAACATGAGCCTTCACTGCTTTCAGACTCCCATTTATTTCTATGGCATCCGCCACCTCCAGGGCGGCGGATTGAAAACCAGGTACGCTGGGTCGGAATAGTGGCGAGCGTACCTGGTAGATATTTGTTAACTAGCAAAAGTAGTCAGATAGTGCCGAATTTGCATTCGGAACATCTGTAGTGACGTAAGCATTGATCTGTGTCGGACTGAGCCCGGCAGATCGTATGTTACGTCACAAATTTCTACTTTTGCCGGTCTGTAGGCTTTGATAACTAAGGGGAATCAAGCTCTCTACAATTACGCTGCGGAATTCCAGCGTATTTGCGGTTGACGGCTTGATAAATATCTCTCATAGGGATAGACAATCAATAGCAAATCAAGAAAATGCTGTAACACATTAGAGCATTTTCATATTTCAACTGTATATCCCTTTGACCCTTTAAGCTCTAAAAAAATGGACTCTGGTGTTAATGACTAGATATTATACACTAAAATTCTGTATGAGTGTACATCCAGTTAACACAAATATTAATAATATAATTTACATTTCTCCAAGTTCAAGAAAAAGGACAAATCCCTTCCTATAGGTTAAGCAGCATGCATCCTATCTCTTCACTTTCAAACATACTGCACTATAGGTTTGTCTAGGTATACTGTATATTTACCCAGCAGTCTATGAATTTGTCATATTGTCCTCTTATCAGTCTGTGCATCTGTAAATTGTATCACTCACTGTTCATTTCAAAATAGGTTGAATTTAATTTGGGATAGGACTGAATCTGTTTCCTTGTTGTTTTTTTTCCTGACTAATGTTTTAGTGACTGGTATGTGGTGACTATTTATTTTTGACCTTGGTTCAACAGACAGGTGCGGTTCTTAGGTAAACGTTGCAACAGGTATTCCAGAGGTTTTTTTGCGTCTGTTTTTCTCGTATGCAACAAAATAAATACAATTGTAAGGACTCGTTCATAAAAGCAGGAGTAATTTAGTTTGATACGTGTTATATTCTAGTAATCAAAATATTTGGGTTATGTTATTAAAGGGATAGTCAATGTTCTTAAAGGGACACTGTACTATAACACTTTCTCAACTATCATGTGTTCCCAATGGTATATTTTACCTGCTGAAGTGTAATTCATTGTTTGTAAGCTCCTTTACCTTTATTGTGTAATTTGAAATATCTGTTTTGCCTGTAGAAACCATCACCTAAACTGAAAATATTAATAACACACATTTTTGCTGTAGAAAAGTTATTTAAAAAGGAGGATCTAGCACTAATTAATCTTCCAGTGGGTGTAGGAGAGAGACACAATTTGTTTAATTTACAATAGCTGTTTGTGCCTAGATATAGTTAGCATTTCAGTACTTAACTATTGGCTAGATTACGAGTTTTGTGTTATGAGTAAAAAAGCAGCGTTAAGTCTCATAATACCGCTGCTATTACGAGTCTTGTAGGTACAGCTGTCCCGCACACTTTTTTGGCCTTACCGCAAATCAACTTACGTAATTTTTGTATAGTCTTTTTTCAATGGGACTTCCACATCGCCGGTATTACAAGCATGTCCTGGGAGGCCAAAAAGTGAGCGGTACAGCCTATCCCGTCAAGATTCGTAACGCATTCTAAAGTCAGTAGTTATGAGTTTTACATTACAAAGCCGTAGCATAAAACTCATAACTAAAGTGCTAAAAAGTACACTAACACCCATAAACTACCTATTAACCCCTAAACCGAGGCCCTCCCGCATCGCAAACACTAAAATAAAATTATTAACCCCTAATCTGCCGCTCCAGACATCACCGCCATTATAATAAACATATTAACCCCTAAACCATTGCCCTCCCGCATCCCAAACACTAGTTAAATATTATTAACCCCTAATCTGCTGCCCCTAACATTGACGCCACCTACCTACATTTATTAACCCCTAATCTGCCATCCCCAGCATCGCTGCCACTGTACTAAATTTATTTACCCCTAAAAGTAAGTCTAACCCTAACACCCCCTAACTTAAATATAATTAAAATAAATCTAAATATAACCTACTATTAATAACTAAATAATACATATTTAAAACTAAATACCTATAAAATAAACCCTAAGCTAGCTACAATATAACTAATAGTTACATTGTAGCTAGCTTAGGGTTTATTTTTATTTTACAGGCAAGTTTGTATTTATTTTAACTAGGTAGAATAGTTACTAAATAGTTATTAACTATTTAATAACTACCTAGTTAAAATAAATACAAAATTACCTGTAAAATAAAACCTAACCTGTCTTACACTAACACCTAACCTAACCCTACAATTAAATAAATTCCCTAAATTAAATACAATGAACTAAATTCAATACAATGAGCTAAATTACAAAATAAAACCCCCCCCACTAAATTACAGAAAATAAAAAACAAATTACAAGATCTTTAAACTAATTGCACCTAATCTAATAGCCCTATGAAAATAAAAAAGCCCCCCCCAAAATAAAAAAGAACCCTAGCGTAAACTAAACTACCAATAGCCCTTAAAAGGGCCTTTTGCAGGGCATTGCCCCAAAGAAATCAGCTCTTTTACCTGTCAAAAAAAATACAAACAACCACCCCAACAGTAAAACCCACCACCCACACGACCAACCCCCCAAATAAAACCCTAACTAAAAAAACTAAGCTCCCCATTGCACTGAAAAGGGCATTCTTCTACAATGAAGGTTCCTTAAAATGACGTCATCCAAGATGGCATCCCTTAGATTCCGATTAGCTGATCGAATTCTATCAGCCAATCAGAATTAAGGTTGAAAAAATCCTATTGGCTGATGCAATCAGCCAATAGGATTGAGCTCGCATTCTATTGGCTGTTCCAATCAGCCAATAGAATGCAAGCTCAATCCTATTGGCTGATTGGGTCAGCCAATAGGATTGAAGTTCAATCCTATTGGCTGATTGCTTCAGCCAATAGGATTTTTTCAACCTTAATTCCGATTGGCTGTCAGCCAATCAGAATCTAAGGGACGCCATCTTGGATGACGTCATTTAAAGGAACCTTCATTGTAGAAGAAGCCTTCGATTGAAGAGGATGCTCAGCCATGGATGTCTTGAAGATGGAGCCGCTCCGCGTTGGAAGGATGAAGATAGAAAATGCCGTCTGGGTGAAGACTTCTGACCGTCTGGAGGACCACTTCTGCCGGCTTCGGTGAGGACATCTTGCCGCTTGGATGAAGACTTCTCCCGGCTTTGTTGAGGATGAATGTCGGCTCTTCAAAACTGTAAGTGGATCTTCAGGGGGTTAGTGTTAGGTTTTTTTAAGGGTTTATTGGGTGGGTTTTATTTTTAGGTTATGGCTTTGGGCTGCAGTAGAGCTAAATGTCCTTTTAAGGGCAATACCCATCAAAATGCCCTTTTCAGGGCAATGGGGAGCTTAGGTTTTTTTAGTTAGGGTTTTATTTGGGGGGTTGGTTGTGTGGGTGGTGGGTTTTACTGTTGGGGGGGTTGTTTGTATTTTTTTTACAGGTAAAAGAGCCGATTTATTTGGGGCAATGCCCTGCAAAAGGTCCTTTTAAGGACTATTGGTAGTTTAGTTTAGGCTAGGATTTTTTTATTTTGGGGGGGCTTTTTTTAATTTGATAGGGCTATTAGATTAGGTGTAATTAGTTTAAATATCTTGTAATTTGTTTTTTTATTTTGTGCAATTTAGTGTTTGTTTTTTTGTAATTTAGGTAATTGTATTTAATTTATTTAATTGTATTTAATTTAGGTAATTTATTTAATTATAGTGTAGTGTTAGGTGTTAGTGTAACTTAGGTTAGGTTTTATTTTACAGGTAAATGTGTATTTATTTTAGCTAAGTAGTTAGTAAATAGTTAATAACTATTTAGTAACTATTCTACCTAGTTAAAATAAATACAAACTTGCCTATGAAATAAAAATAAAACCTAAGATAGCTACAATGTAACTATTAGTTATATTGTAGCTATCTTAGGGTTTATTTTATAGGTAAGTATTTAGTTTTAAATAGGAATTATTTAGTTATTAATTGTAGGTTTTAATTAGATTTATTTGAATTATATTTAAGTTAGGGGGTGTTAGGGCTAGACTTCGGTTTAGGGGTTAATAAATATAATATAGTGGCGGCAATGTTGGGGCGGCAGATTAGGGGTTAATAATTGTAGGTAGGTGGCGGCGATGTTAGGGGCGGCAGATTAGGGGTTAATAATATTTATTTATGTTTGCGATGCAGGAGTGCGGTGGTTTAGGGGTTAATATGTCTATTATAGTGGCAGCGACGTTGGGTGCGGCAGATTAGGGGTTGATAAATGTAGATTGGTTGCGTCGACATTGTGGGAGGGAGATTAGGGGTTAATAAATATAATGTAGGTGTCAGCGATGTTGGGGGCAGCAGATTAGGGATTAATAAATATAATGTAGGTGGCAACGGTGTCCGGAGCGACAGATTAGGGGTTAATAAGTATAATGTAGGTGTCGGCAATGTCAGGGGCGGCAGATGAGGGGTTAATAAATGTAAGATTAGGGGTGTTTAGACTCGGGGTTCATGTTAGGGAGTTTGGTGTAAACATAAATTTTGTTTCCCCAAAGGATTCAATGGGGCTGCGTTATGGAGCTTTACGCTGCTTTATTGCAGGTGTTAGACTTTTTTTCAGCCGGCTCTCCACATTGATGTCTATGGGGAAATCGTGCACGAGCAAGTAAAACCAGCTCACCAGTTACTTAAGCAGCGCTGGTATTGGAGTGCGGTATGGAGCACAATTTTGCTCTACGCTCACTTTTTGTCTTTTAACGCCTGGTTTAGTAAAACCTGTAATACCAGGGCTGTAGGTAAGTGAGCAGTGACAATAACGTGCAAGTTAGCACCGCACCCCTCATAAAGCAAAACTCGTAATCTAGCCGTATGTTTAGACATGTTTAGACATAGATAATGTTAGCAGGTCTGCTTTACCTGCAGACTCAGTCCATTTTTGAGCATGTCCTTCCTTGTAAAGAACATGTTTTGGGCAAAACCAGCTATTTCAAATACAAAAATAAAATAAACACGAAGGGACACACACCCATACATTTAATATTCTTCAGTAAGTATAGCCAGTCATTTGGAACACTTTAAAGGGTACTGTGTCCCTTCAATAAAAAAACAAGATATATGTACTTATATTATTTGAAATAAATCATTTTATTTTATTCCAAATTGCCTTATCTATACTATATTCGCATTTGTAACATGTCCGTCACCGTGAGCAGTTGCGCACGCATCCTCAAAGGAATGTTGACTGCGCGAGCAGCCAAAATAATTCACCTGGATACAGCAAAGCTGCATCCCGGTGGATTCCGAAAATGTCAGGGTGGTGAAAGTGATGCAGTGAAGACAAACGGAGCATTACTAAAAAAAAAATAACCGCCCGCAATAAGTATTAAAAAAAACTTAACCGTCCGCAATAAGTAATAAAAAAAAACTAACCGCCTGCAATAAGTATTAAAAAAAAAACGAACTGCCCATACAAACTATTAAGAAAAAAAAATTAAAACTACCCAATAAAATTATTAAACCCTAAGTCCGCCAATCACAACATCGCAAACTATCTAATACATCTATTAACCCCTAATCCGCCAACCCCCCCACAACACATTAAACCTAATTTACCTATTAACACTAAAGCCCCAAATGTGTACTCATGGTTTCAGAAGTCCGGAGGAGAAGGTCTTCATCCAGGCGGGTCCATCATCTTCATCCACAGCGAAGGCGGCGCAGAGCGGAGGTCCGGAGCGTTCTTCCCAGATGTGGCAGTCTTCCCAGATGTGCGCGGAGCGAAGGCGGCGCGGAGCAGAGGTCCGGAGCGGTCTTCGCAGATGTGGCGATTCGCGGCGGCAGTCATTTGTGGTGGCGCTCCTCGGCGAAGGTGCAGAGGTTCTTCTCATGCAATCGTCCGCCGCACACTGAAGATTGAATTCAAGGTACCCCATATTTATTTGGCTACCTTGCATTCCTATTGGCTGAAATTTTCAAAATCAGCCAATAGGATGAGAGCTACTGAAATCTTATAGGCTGATTTGAACAGCCAATAGGATTTCAGTAGCTCTAATCCTATTGGCTGTTTTGAAAAATTCAGCCAATAGGAATGCAAGGTACCCCAAATTAATTGCGGTACCTTGCATTCAATATTCAGTATACAACGGACATCGGATGAAAAGAAGCCTCCATGCTGCCGAGGACCACCACCGCCGTGAGTACCGCTGCCGCCGAGAACCGCCACCACAGATGACCACCGTCGAGGATCGCCACATCTGGGAAGACCGCTCCGGACCTCCGCTCCGGGCCTCCGCTCTGCGATGCCTTCGCTGTGGATGAAGATCATGTACCCCCCTGGAAGAAGAGCTTCTTCTGAAACCATGAGTACCTATTTGGGGCTTTAGTGTTTTTGCTTTTTTTTGGCCATTTCAAAAAGAGCTAAATGCCCTTTTAAGGGCAATGTCCATACAAATGCCCCTTTAGAGGCAATGCATAGTTTAGGTTTATTAGTGCTTTTCCCAGAGGAAAACTTTCCTGAAGTATCTGTATTAAACACATGAACTAAACCCTCTAGTGGTGAAAAACTGTCAAAATGCATTCACATAAGAGGCGGCCTTTAAGATCTAAGAAATTAGCATATGAGCCTACCTAGGTTGAGCTTTTAACTAAGAATACCAAGAGAACAAAGCAAAATTGGTGATAAAAGTAAATTGGAAAGTTGTTTAAAATTATATGCCCTATTTGAATCATGAAAGCTTATTCTGGACTTGACTGTCCCTTTAAGTGGACATTAAACACTAAGTGGCAAATTTATCAATGTCTGTCCAACATGATACACTGTAGCGTATCATGTCCAACAGACGTCGCTGAATGCCGACAGCATACACTTTCGGCATTTAACATTGCACAAGCAGTTCACCAGAACTGCTTGTGCATTGCTGCCCCCTGCAGATTTGCGGCCGCTAGCAAGGGGTGTCAATCAGCCCAATCGTATAGGATTGGATGGATTGCAGACTGCAGCCTCAGGGACAGCAGACCAGTTATGGAGCAGAGGTCTTAAGACCGCTACCTCATAACTGCTGTTTCCGGGGAGCCTGAAGGCTTGTGCAGAAACAGGGGCATCCGTTCGGAGCTTGATAATTCATCCCCCTTGGGGAAGATTTAACAAAGGTCGAGTGGACATGATCCGCTGCTTAATAAATGGAGCCCTAAAAACCCTCTCATGCATATAAGAGAGAACTATTTAAAACAAATTAAAGAAACTTTCGCATATAAAATTTTAATTAGATGTGTCGGATCTGATGTTTTGATTTTCATGCTTAAAGAAGAGATTGTTAAAGCAATACTGACATACTTGACAACTGTCCTGATTTACACAGGACAGTCCAGGTCTCAGATCCCTGTCCCATGGTATATTTGTAACAGGATTCTGTCCTACATTGTATAAACCGCTGCAGAAATGTTTCCAGGGGGAAGCACATATTAAAAATGAAATGTCCCAAACAAAATAATGTCAGTGGCAGCAAGTACAGCAGGACAAAGTGGTTTGTTGTACACATGAGATACACATCATTTAAAAAAAAATGTTACTTCCTAAAATTACTTCAAAAGTATATGAAATAGAAGCAAATAGACACATTAAAATATATTTGTGTGCACATTTAATGTTAAAGGAATAGTCTAGTCAAAATTAAACTTTTCATGATTCAGATAGAGCATGCAATTTTAAGCAACTTTCTAATTTACCCCTATTATCAAATTTTATTTGTGCTCTTGGTATCTTTATTTGAAAAAGCAAGAAGCATAGGAGCCGGCCAATTTTTGGTTTAGCACCTGGGTAGCGCTTTCTGATTGGTATAAATAAATAGAGAGAAGCGCTCAACCTGGGAACGAATAATAGCATAATAGCTTGTTCTATGGCTAGTTACCTCCCAAGAAGCAGCCTCCTTTTGCTCAACATGTGCCTTTCACAGAGAAGAACTTTTCTGAAGTATATCAGTCTGATCCTGACTTAACAGTACAGTCCCGAAATACCAGGCAATCCCTCTCTAAACGAGAGAAACAGCAAAACCCCAGACGTACATTTCAGCCCATTGTGGACCTTGTCAGTGAGGTGCAGCCATATCCCTCTAGGCACACTGAGCAACGGGTCCACGTCTTGATTCCCACATCACACTTAGGGAGACTTCCCTAAGTGTCATAATTTGCATAAATAAAAAGAGTGAAGCGCTCAACCTGGGAACGAACAATAGCATAATAGCTTGTTCTACGGCTTGCTACCACCCAAGAAGCAGCCTCTTTTTGCTCAACATGTACCTTTCACAGAGAAGAACTTTCCTGAAGCATATCAGTCTGATCCTGACTTAACAGTACAGTCCCGAAATAGCAGGAAATCCCTCTCTGAACGAGAGAAGCAGCAAAACATAGGACGTACGTTTTGGCCCATTGTGGGCCTCGTCAGTGAGGTGCAGCCATATCCCTCTAGGCACACTGAGCAAAGGGTCCACGTCTGGATTCCCACATCACACTTAGGGAGACTTCCCTAAGTGTCATAATGTGCATAAATAAAAAGAGAGAAGCTCTCAACCTGAGAACGAACAATAGCATAATAGCTTGTTCTATGGCTAGTTACCACCCAAGAAGCAGCCTCTTTTTGCTCAACATGTGCCTTTCACAGAGAAGATCTTTCCTGAAGCATATCAGTCTGATCCTGACTTAAAAGTACAGTCCCGAAATACCAGGCAATCCCTCTCTGAATGAGAGAAACAGCAAAACCCCAGACGTACGTTTTGGCCTATTGTGGGCTTCGTCAGTGAGGTGCAGCTGTATCCCTCTAGGCACACTGAGCAACGGGTCCACATCTGATGTCCGCATCACACTTAGGGAGACTATCCTAAGTGTAATTATTTGCATAAATAAAAAGAGAGAAGCGCTCAACCTGGGAACGAACAATAGCATAATAGCTTGTTCTATGGCTAGTTAACACCCAAGAAGCAGCCTCTTTTTGCTCAACATGTGCCGTTCACAGAGAAGAACTTTCCTGAAGCATATGAGTCTGATCCTGACTTCACAGTACAGTCCAGCCCCGAAATACCAGGCAATCCCTCTCTGAACGAGAGAAACAGCAAAACCCAGACATAAGTTTTGGCCTATTGTAGGCCTCGTCAGTGAGGTGCAGCCATATCCCTCTGGGAATGAACAATAGCATAATAGCTTGTTCTATGGCTTGTTACCACCCAAGAAGCAACCTCTTTTTTCTCAACACGTGCCTTTCACAGAGAAAAACCTTCCTGAAGCATATCAGACTGATCGTGACTTAAATGTAAAGTCCCTTTTCTGTGTGAGCATCCTGACTTAACAGTACAGTCCCAAAATACCAGGCAATCCCTCTCTAAACGAGAGAAACAGCAAAACCTCAGATGTACGTTTCGGCCTATTGTGGGCCTCGTCAGTGAGGTGCCGCCATATCCCTCTAGGCACACTGAGCAGCGGATCCACGTCTGGATTCCCGCATCACACTTAGGGAGACTTCCCTAAGTGTCATCATTTGAATAAATAAAAAGAGAGAAGCACTCAACCTGGGAACGAACAGTATCTTAATAGCTTGTTCTTTGGCTAGTTACCACCCAAGAAGCAGCCTCTTTTTGCTCAACATGTGCCTTTCCCAGAGAAGAACTTTCCTGAAGCATATCAGTCTGATCCTTACTTAACTGTCCAGTCCCGAAATGCCAGGCAATCCCTCTCTGAACGAGAGAAACAGCAAAACCCCAGACTTAATTTTTGGCCTATTTTGGGCCTCATCAGTGAGGTGCCACCATATCCCTCTAGGCACACTGAGCAACGTGCCCAAGTCTGGATTCCCGCATCACACACAAGTACAGCAGGACAAAGTGGTTTGTTGTACACATGAGATACGCATCATTTAAAAAAAATGTTACTTACTAAAATGACTTCAAATGTATATAAAATAGAAGCAAATAGCCATATTAAAATATGTTTGTGTACACATTTAATGTTAAAGGAATAGTCTGGTCAAAATTAAACTTTTCATGATTCAGATAGAGCATGCAATTTTAAGCAACTTTCTAATTTACTCCTATTATCAAATTTTCTTTGTTCCTTTGGTATCTTTATTTGAAGAAGCAAGAATGTAAGCATAGGAGCCGGCCCATTTTTGGTTTAGCACCTGGGTAGCGCTTTTGGATTGGTGTCCAAATGTAGCCACCAATCAGCAAGCACTACCCAGGCTCTGAACCAAAAATGGACCAGCTCCTAACCTTACATTCAAGTAAAGATACCAAGAGAACAAAGACAAATTGATAATAGGAGTAAATTAGAAAGTTTCTTAAAATTGCATGCTGTATCTGAATCATGAAAGTTTAATTTTGTCTAGACTATTCCTTTAAAACTTTTTACATTGTTATTGATACTAATAGGAAATGTCTGCTTACTCACAATGTATTACTAGGGATCGAATGTTCATTGGCTAGTAAGGTCAACTCCCCCCATTATTATTGCTGGACAGCGACTTCACCAGCACCAAATCTCCACCAGCATGAAAGCAAAATGTAGTTTATTACTTTAAAAACTAATCAAAAGTTTTAAAGTATCATTGTAAAAATGAATATATATTGCAATTGAGGTGTTATTAGATATTAATAATATGATATTGATATATTTTGTGCTTTGATGAATATAATCTATTTTGCATTTTCAAATTATCTGATTTTAGAAAATATAGTAATTCTTTATATAAAAGCAGAATGCAGACTGAAAAAAATATTTTTTGTCTATTTTTAGCTACTTCAATAATATTCTATTATTTTTCATGTGGCAGATCATTAAAGGGACATTAAACCCAAAATGTTTCTTTCATGATCCAGACAGAGAATATAATTTTAAACATTCCAATTTACCTCTATTATCTAATTTCCTTCTTTCTTTAGATATCCTTTTTTTGAAGAAATAGCAATGCACATGGGTCAGCCAATCACACAAGGCATCTATGTGCAGCCACCAATCAGCAGCTACTGAGCCTATCTAGATATGCTTTTCAGGAAAGAATATCAATAAAATTAAGCAAATTAGATAATAGAAGTAAATTAGAAAGTTGTTTAAAATTGTATTCTCTATCTGAATTTTGAAAGAAAAAATTTGGGTTTAATGTCCCTTTAAAGGGACAAAATAGTGATAATAAAATGTTCTGATGAATATTACTATGTGTTTAAACCCCCTATACTTTTATTTGAATGGGCAGCATTAAAAGCTTTTCGCCAGGGGGATCCTTATAGGAGAATCTAGCAACCAAAATAAGATACAAATGCAGAGGTTAGATAAGACCTAAATTTGCTTTTTTGTAATACCAGTGCACTAGAGTGTGCTTCCATAGGCTCTTCTGGGAGCCTCGTTCTGATTATATACATATATATTTATGTGTTAATATGTGTATATACACATATTAACACATAAATAAATATATATATATATATATATATATATATATATATATATATATATATAGTTACATTGCGGTCTATGGGAACACACAGTTCCCATAGACTGCAATATAAAGGCACGTTTCAGTGCCGTTATTTTTCTAACACCCTATTCCCGCCAACTTTAGACCCCAAAAACTGTCTAGTGCAGTTGTTTTTAATTAAAAAAAATGCTACTTTTTAAAAAAAATTAAAAACCACAATGAGGGCATTTGGGGCACTTTTAGAAAATTAACCAGATATCTAATCTCTGGTTAATTTTCTGAGCGGTAATTGCTACCGCAATTTTTTGAGCGGTAATGGCTGGTTAATTTTTGCGTTCCCACAAACTATTAAATGATAAAAAAAATTGAACTAGATTAATTGCTCAATGAAGAAGTTTACAAAACCATTAAAATACTAGATGTCCATTATTTTATCTTCGCCAATGAGCCAGATAAACTACCCACTCTTGATAAACAAGACTTAGACAAACTAAACTCCTAATCACCCTGAAAGAAATACTGTCAAACATTACATTTTTAAAGCAAACAAAGCGCCCGGGCTGGATGGCTACTCTGGAATGTTTTATAAATATCTGGGTGAGAAATTATCACCTCATTTGGCAAGAATATTCAAATCTAGTTTAGAGGGCAATGAGATACCCCCAGAATTGTTACTTGCGAGAATCTCAATGATCCCCAAGCCTGGAAAATGCAAGCAAGTATAGGCCTATTTCCCTGATTAATCAGGATATTAAACTCTTAAAAATAATCCTGGCAGACCTCCTGAACCCCCTAATGACGAAACTTATACACCCAGATCAAGTGGGTTTCATAAAAGTCAGAGAGACCCCAAATAACATAGGCAGAAACATAGTTTAATAGACTTTACCTCAACTAACAGAATACCTTCTCTGTTCCTGTCACTGGACACAGAGAAGGCATTCAGCAGAGTTAGTTGGGTTTACTTGTTTGAAATTCTAAAATTAATTGGTATTAATGATAAGTTTTTAAAAGCGATCTCTGCAATATATTCAGTTCCCACTGCATTCATAAAATTTGCTGGATACCAAACCTGAAAGGATTCAAATAAAAAACTGGGATGAGACAGGGGTGCCTGCTGTCCCCCCTGCTCTTAGCACTCTGCATTGAACACATAGCAGCCAAAATTAGGTATTGCTCTGATGTCTCACAAATTAATGTAAGGGATTCTGAATATAAAATCGCTCTCTTCGCAGACAATACGATATTGTCTACCACAAAGCCATTACTATACTCTCTACGCTATGATACAAAAATTTGGTAGGATATCTGGATATAAACTCAACGAAGATAAATGTGAAGCTCTAGGAATACAGCTCCCACCAGAAACAAAAAAAATATTAGATATCAGTTTCGGATTCTGCTGGACCAAAAATGGTCTTAAATACTTGGGGCTTTGCCTTTCCCATAATGTTAACTCTTTATATAACCTTAATTATAAACCCATGTTTGCACAAATCAAACAACTTTTAACTAGATGGTCTACAGAGAAATTTTCATTTAATGGTCGTATGGTGCAATTAAGATATTTATCCTTCTGAAATTGCTCTACTTATTCTGAGTGTTGCCTGTTTCAGTCCCCCTTGTGAAACTCAATAGATTTCAGAAACTACGCATTAACAAATCAGTTATGATGAGGCACAAGTAAAAAGAAGGTCTGGGCATACTCCACCTAGCCTCATATTATTATGCTGGGAAGACAGCACAAATAGTTTCTTTTTAATGACACGGTGAGTCCCCGGATCATCATAAATTACTTACAGGTCATTAAGCTGGGAGCAAAGATATCTGGTTTTGCGGTTCTAACGCGCAGAGCATTATGGTTGAAATCTTGGTCTGCAGATGTTTCATCAAGTCCAAACTCTTGGCGATTCCTTACAAGGGTAAGAGCTTGTTTGGGCCTGGTTTAGCTGAGATTATTTAAGACATTACAGGAGGAAAGGGATCCTTTCTTCCTCAAGATAAGAAGAATAAGCAGAAAGGACAACAGAGTAATTTTTGTTCCTTTCATAACTTTAGAGGTAAACCCTCCTCTCCTTCCTCCAAGCAAGATCAAGTCAAGCCCTCCTGGAAGCCTGGTCAATCTTGAAATAAGGGGAAACAGTCTAAGAAACATGCTACTGACTCCAAGTCAGCATGAAAGAACAGGGTCTGGGATTTTACTCAAATCTCTTCGTAGTTCCCAAAAAGGAGGGAACGTTCAGGCCAATTTTAGATCTGAAGTGCCTAAACAAGTTCCTCAGGGTTCCATTCTTCAAGATAGAGACTATTCGCTCCATTCTTTCCTTAGTTTAAGATGGTCAATTCATGACAACCATAGACCTAAAGGATGTGTACCTACATGTTCCCATACACAGGGATCATCACAAGTTTCTGAGGTTCGCCTTCTTGGACAATCACTTTCAGTTTATAGCTCATCTATTCGGCCTTGCCACAACCCCCAGAATTTTCTCAAAGGTTCTGGAAGCTCTGTTGGCAGTTATCCTGTCCTGGAGCACTGCAGTAGCACCTTATCTAGACAACATTTTGGTTCAGGTGTCATCTTTTCAACAAGCAAAATCTCATACGGAGATCTTGTTGTCTTTTCTTGCTCTCACAGATGGAAGGTGAATCTAGAAAAGAGCTCTCTGATTCCAGCCACAAGAGTGCAGTTTTTAAGAACCATAATACACTGTCTTCAAATGAAAATATTTCTGACAGAGGTCAGAAAGTTAAAGATCCTCAAGTCTTGCCTAGCCCTTCAGGCCTCTCCGCGGCCTTTGGTGGCCCAATGTATGGAGGTGATTGGTCTGATGGTGGCAGTTATGGACATCATCCATTTGCTTGGTTCCATCTCAGACCTCTGCAGTTATGCATGCTAAGACAGTGGAACGGGGATTATGCGGATTTGTCTCCATGAATAGACCTGGATCAGATGACAAGAGACTCTCTTCCGTGGTGGTTATCTCAGGAACATCTTTCCCAAGGAACTTGCTTCCGCAGGCCTTCTTGGGTGATTGTGACAATGGATGCCAGCCTTCTGGGGTGGGGAGCAGTCTGGGGCTCGTTGAAAGCTCAGGGTCTATGGACTCGGGAGGAGTTGGCTCTGCCCATAAATATCCTGTAGCTGAGAGCAATATTCAATGCTCTGCTGGCCTGGCCTTAATTAGCTTTAGCCCGGTTTATCAGTTTCCAGTTGGACAACATAACCTCAGTGGCGTACATCAACCACCAAGGGGGAACTTGGAGTTCCTTAGCCATGACAGAAGTAGCCCAAATAATTCAGTGGGCAGAGTCCCACAGCTGTTGTCTTTCTGCGATCCACATCCCAGGAGTGGACAATTGGGAAGCGGATTGGCTGAGCAGACAGACCTTTCACCCCAGGGAGTGGGAACTTCATCCGGAGGTGTTTTCCTGTTTGATTCTCAAATGGGGGCAGCCAGAATTGGATCTCATGGCTTCCCGGCAGAATGCCAAGCTCCCAAAGTATGGCTCGAGGTCAAGGGATCCACAGGCAAATCTGATAGATGCTCTGGCGGTTCCTTGGAACTTCAGTCTAGCATACTTGTTTCCTCTGTTTGCTCTCCTTCCAAGGGCCATTGCTCGGATCAAGCAGGAGAGGGTGTCTGTAATTCTCATAGCCCCGGCTTGGCCTTGCAGAATTTGGTATGCAGACCTAGTGGAAATGTCATCCTTTCCACCTTGGAGACTTTATCTGAGGAAGGACCTTCTATTTCAGGGTCCCTTCCTTCATCCATATCTCGTTTCTCTGAAGCTGACTGCTTGGAGATCAAATGCTTAATCCTATCTAAGCGTGGGTTTTCTGAGATGGTCATTGAGACCTTGATTCAGGCTCGTAAACCTGTTACTATAGAATCTATCATAAGATCTGGCGTAAATATTTGTATTGGTGTGAATTCAAGGGTTACTCTTGGAGAAAAGTTAGGATTCCTAGGATTTTGTCTTTTCTCCAGGAAGGTCTGGAGAAGGGTTTATCAACTAGTTCTCTGAAGGGTCAGATTTCGGCATTGTCTATCCTGTTGCATAAGCATTTGGCAGATGTGCCAGATGTGCAATCATTTTGTCAGGCCTTGGTCAGAATCCGGCTTGTGTTTTAGTCTATTACTCCGCCTTGGAGTCTTAATCTTGTTCTTAAAGCTTTACAGCAGGCTCCATTTGAGCCTATGCATTCCATAGATATTAAGTTGTTATCTTGAATAGTTTTGATTCTTGTTGCAATTTCTTCTGCTCGAAGAGTTTCTGAACTCTTATCTTATCTTTCATTCTGATAAAGTGGTCCTGCATACTAAGTTTGGTTTCCTGCCTAAGGTTGTTTCAGTCAGGAATATTAATCAGGAAATTGTTGTTCCTTCTTTGTGTCTAAAAGAAGAGATACTTAACAGTTTTACTGTGGTGCTCTTTGCCTCCTCCTGCTGGCCAGGAGTGATATTCCCAACAGTAATTTATGATTATCTGTGGACTCACCGTGTCAAGAAAGAACGAAATTTATCAGGTAAGCATAAATTTTGTTTTTAGAATATAACCCTAGTTAATAACTCCATTATGCCTGAATCTCAATATAGAGATATCGAACCAACTGATAATTATAATTGGTTCCACTATTTTCAGTTGAGATCCAGAGTTCAGGATGTCTTACACTCTCTTCTCCCCAGTCCTTTGACTATGCTTGAGTCCCTATGTCTCTCCAAACATAGGTCACAGGGTACTATTGTTCTACTGTATCCTCTTTTTAATACACCACCCAACTGTGATCAAATGCAATTAGTTAAATCCTGGGAAGATTATATTACTCTAATGTGGACCTCAGATAAATGGTCTAAGATATTATCGAGAGGCAGCTCTTTCTCCGTTAGTGCTAATCTAAAATAATTTCATGAAATGCTCCATGCAAGTAAATATTCCAACTCTGCAAATTGTTTCTGTGGCTGTGGGAAAAATGTACTTTTATCTATATGTGGTGGCATTGCAGGGCAGTCTCACATATTTGGGATACAACTTCAGAATTATTGAGTTCTATATTTGAAAAACAAATATGTCTGGATCCCTCACTAATCCTCCTTCATAGCCCCATTTTAGGTCTATCCCCAAAAAATAATAAATTAGTATTTTTTTCAGCCTCCAGACTATGTATAGCTCACTTTTGGAAAATGGAAATTCCTAGCTAATTTCTTATAATCCAAAAGATTGAATACCTCTATCAGATGTCAAACATAACAGCTGACTTGCTAGATGAAAAAGAGCATTTCTTTTCTATATCGGAACCATGGTTAATGTATAATGACACCCTAACTTGAGGTCAAATGGCAGGCTAGACCCTCTAGGGATTACAGTTTAAGTTTTGAAATTGCTTTCACTTGACTCTATAGGGGGGAATTATTATGCACCTCACTTTCTTGAACTACCATAGGCCACAAAATTCTGTTTGGATTCTCAATTGTGTGTTGGGGTTGATTTTTTTCTGATCTGGCACTTCTTTGATTTTGTTAACATTATGACATGACCATGTATATCTCAACACCTGTAATTTGATACTGTGACTTTTTCTGTATTATTTTGTTACCATTTCTTTTAAAATTCAATAACATTTATTTCAAAAAAGAAAAGTTCAGGGTGTGCTAAAAATTTCAGCTGTATTAAGATTCTATAGTTCATCAATCACTTTTACCATCCACTTGTAATGCCTTGCTATCCCGAGGATCAATTGACTCATTATTTAAAAGAAGATATTCTCCTCATTTAAGTTAGGGGTTTAATGTTTGGCAAAGACAGATGTACATCTCTTGAGCAAAATGTATTACTCTAAACATAGGGGTAAATTTATCAAATGTCGGGCGGACATGATCTGCTGTAGCGTATCATGTCCGCCCAACCTCGATAAATGCCGATAGCATATGCTGTCGGCATTTATCATTGCACAAGCATTTCTGGTAAAATCCTTGTGCAATGCTGCTGTCAGGGTGCCAGGAATCAGACTGAGACGAGAAGTGCAAAAATAATCACACCTTTAATAATAGCAAAAAAATTATAAAAAGTCCACAAGTCAAATAACAAGCCAGGAGTCAAAACCAGAGCTGGAAGTCAGACGAGCCGAGTCAGGAGCCAAAGCGAATAGTCAGACGAGCTGGAATCAGGAACAAGGAAAACAGCAGAGTCAGGAACAAGCCAGGGATCAGGAACCAGGAAGGACGTCAGGCAGCCAGGTAATACACAGGAACTCTCACAAACAGGTCTGAGACAACGCAAAGGCAAAGCATACTGAACAGAGGCCCTTTAAATAATAAGTGATGACATCACAATTCTGAGACTGCATCCTGTCTCACATGGATGATGCACACCAGTCTGGCCATAAAAGGAAGTGTAGGAAATGAGCAGCATCCCCCACTATGCACCATAGTCAGGAAGAGAGGTGAGACGAGAATTATCAATCCTAGGATTGATGGATTGTACACCTATATAGCACTCATTCCCTAATTGATAGTGGCAAAAATTGGACAAGATCTATGTCTCCTGGGAGGAGAGTGTGCGTGGGGATGTTTTAAAATATAACCTTTATTGGTAATTTTAAAATACAAGGCAACAAACACAATTGACATACATACTTTATTAAAAACACAGGCTTGAAAGTTTTATCCGTTGTTCACGGAATACATTAAGTGGTTGTGGTGTATATTAGAAATGACTTAGGTTTCAAGTCAGGGTAATCTCAGTAATTGTATAATATTTTGATATACTTAGAGCTTACATTTAGTGGAGCTGCTTTGTTATGATATTTGCTCTAATATTATATATGTGGTCTGTGACTCACCGTTCAATTCAAATTATAATATTAGAGGTATTAACGTAAATATCCCATAGTATCACCAAACTTTGTTATTAATGCATATAGTATTACATTTAATATGTATCTTAGTGAGACAATATCTGATTTCCTTGTAGTTGTATTATTTGTGCTATATATAGGTACATATATCTTGGTATAATATTGTTGGAAATATATGCAGAGTGCTGTTTTTGGATAACCTCCTAGCTAAATAAAGACAGAAAGTGCTGTCTATATGGAGTATAGTAACACTGGTCAGTGAGTTAACACATTAACCCCTGTAGGGTCTTTTGATCGTATATTTATCAATACTTATGTATACAGGAGCATTATGCTTGTACCACTACAAAAAGATTGGTTATGTTGCTAAAATTCAATTGAATTTTTAAGGTTGATAATATGTAATATAATTGTTGTAATAGCAACAAACTTGAGTAACATTATAGCTATATTGGATTATTAATGTATTTATCTACATGGAGAATGTTACTACCATTAAATATATAAAGGCATCGCTTGGCGTGCTTAGATCTTTAATAATATTGGTAACACGCTGTTCGTGATTCACTGCATAGGGATATTGCCTGTTATGCACTTAGTTTTCCTGATTCTACTTGGGAGTTACATGTAACTATAACTTTATAAGGCCACTCTTCTGTTACAATATAAGTTCACAAGAGAGAGTTTTGTAATGATATTCTCACCATTCGTTACTCTAATAATTCATGTTGAAATCTTACAGTGTAAGAGTTATGGCAATCATTTGAGTATGTTATAGTGCTACAATAAAGTAGCTGCTCTTTGTGACTTAACTGCGCTCTTAGTTTATATCAAATATTAACTAGTTGAATCGTATTGTCCGTTTAGGCATTGAAAGTTGTTAGCGGTAGTGTGCTGAGAATTCACTGAGTATTTGCGGTATTATCTATATGTTTGAATCTCCATATTAATAACCGCTTGCTGAATCCACGCTATAGATACTAGTTAGGTTTAAGATAATTCGCTGAGTATTTGCGATATTATATCTATGTTTGATGCACCACATTAATAACCGCTTACGATATTTGCGATATTATATCTATGTTTGATGCACCACATTAATCACCGCTTACTAAATCCACGCTATAAATGCCGGTTTGGCTTAAGATACTTCACTGAGTGTTTGCGGTGTTATATGTATATTTAAAGCTCCACATTAGTAACCGCTTGCTGAATCCATGCTTCAAATGCCGGTTAGGCTTAAGATAATGCTACTGAGTTAACCCCATTTTCGAGTGAGTTTACTTAATATTGTGCACAACCACAATAGTTTTAAATAATAAAGACCTCTATTCCTGCTTATTAAAAAATGCTAACTGGCATTCAACAAACAATTCCCTAACATGTTTCGCCACTAACGTGGCTTTTTCAAAGGGAAGAGAGGTGAGTAAAATGTCTGCCAGCAGCACATGGCAAACACAACAGGGAAAGAACCCTGACAGTACCCTCCCCTCAACGACCCCTCCCCCGTGGGAGGACAAAAGGCTTATTGGGGAAACGGGCATGGAAGGCACGGAGGAGGGCGAAAGCATGAACATCACAGGAGGGAACCCAAGAACGCTCCTCCAGACTGTAGCCCCTCCAGTGAACCAAATACTGTACACGGCCCCTGGACATACGAGAGTCAATAATGCTGCTGACCTCATACTCCTCATGGTTGTCAACAAAGATAGGATGGGAACGAGGCAACACTGTGGTAAACCGATTACAAACCAATGGTTTCAAGAGGGAGACATGAAAAACATTGGAGATGCGCATAGCAGGAGGAAGGTCAAGAGTGTAGGCCACAGGATTAACCCGTTGGAGTATTTGAAATGGACCAACATAACGGGGAGCCAATTTATTGGAAGCCACATGAAGGTTAAAGTTGCGGGAGGACAGCCAAACTCTCTCACCAACCTGGTAGGAAGGTGCGGGCAAACGCCTACAATCAGTGTGGAACTTTTGGCTCTGCATAGAATGATGAAGGCAATCCTGAATCTGTCCCCACGGGGAACGGAGTTGCCGGAGATACTCCTCCAAAGCCGGAATACCCTGAGACATGAATGAATCAGGCAACAAGGATGGTTGAAACCCATAATTCGCCATGAACGGGGATAACTTGGAGGAAGCATTAATAGCACTATTACAAGCAAACTCTGCCCAAAGTAACAGTTCAGACCAATTATTGTGGTGATCTGAGACATAGCAACGGAGGAACTGTTCCAGAGCTTGATTAGACCATTCCGCAGCCCCATTGGATTGAGGGCGATATGCCGAGGAGAAGGAAAGCTGGATCCCCATTTGAGCACAAAAGGAACGCCAAAATCTGGAGACAAACTGGCTACCCCGGTTTGACACTATCTCCTTGGGTAACCCATGTACACAGAAGACCTCCCGGGCAAAAATCAAAGCAAGCTCCTGAGTGGTAGGCAGCTTCATCAAGGGAATGCAATGTGACATTTTAGAAAAACGGTCAACCACCATAAGGATAACAGTATTGCCATTGGAAACAGGGAGCTCGACAATGAAGTCCATGGAAAGATGGTGCACAAACAGAGCAGGATGCAACATACGCAGCAACATCAGAATGAAGACCTGGCCACCAGAATTGTCGAGTGACAGACCAAATCATTTGGTTCTTGCCTGGGTGACCTGCGGCTTTAGGATAGTGGTAAGTGTGCAAAAGTTTAGTTCGAAGATTCTCAGGAACAAAGCACTTACCACTAGGTTTCTCAGGAGGTGCATTGGTTTGTGCAGCCAGGGTCTCCTCCCCCAAGGGAGAAGTCAAATTAGTACGTATGGTAGCCAAAATATGGTCAGGAGGTATAACAGGAGTAGGTACAGACTCCTCCTTGGACAGAGGCGAAAATTGTTGAGAGAGGGCATTAGCCCTAACATTCTTACTACCAGGCAGGTAGGAGACCACATAATTAAACCAAGACAAAAATAGCGCCCATCTGGCCTGTCGGGGCAACAAACGTTTTGCTTCAGATAGATAAGTTAAATTCTTGTGGTCAGTAAGAATGAGCACTGGCACGCAAGTACCCTCGAGAAGATGCCTCCATTCCTTGAGTGCCAAAATTATGGCCAGTAATTCCCTGTCGCCAATTTCATAATTGCACTCTGCTGGAGACAATTTCTTAGAGAAGAAACCACACGGCTGCAAGGAACTTCAGGCGTATGACGTTGAGACAAGAGGGCACCTACTCCAGTCTCAGATGCATTGACCTCAAGAACGAAAGGCAGGACATGGTTAGGATGAGACAGGACTGGAGCGGCAGCAAAGGCAGTCTTAAGACTATCAAAGGCCTTAATGGCAGTAGGTGACCAATGGAGTGGATCATTCTCTTTACAGGTCATGTCTGTTATAGGTTTGACCAAGGAAGAAAAGTTTTTAATAAACTTTCTATAGTAATTGGTGAACCCCAAAAAATGTTGAATAGACCGAAGACCAACTGGGCGAGGCCACTGCAGAACTGCAGATAACTTGTCAGGATCCATGGAGAACCCTGCAACGGAGATAACATAACCTAGGAAGGTTACTTGAGTCTGATGGAACTCACATTTCTCGAGTTTACAAAACAGGCCGTTCTCACGTAGTCTCTGAAGAACCCGTGTAACATCAGAACGATGAGCCTCAAGTGTGGGTGAGTGTATGAGGATGTCGTCTAAGTACACGACAACACACTGTTGCAACATATCTCGTAAGACATCATTAATAAATTCCTGAAAAACAGCAGGAGCATTACATATGCCAAAGGGCATTACAAGATACTCATAATGCCCGCTCCTGGTGTTAAATGCTGTTTTCCATTCGTGGCCCTCCTTAATCCTAACGAGATTGTACGCTCCTCTCAAATCAAGTTTAGTAAAGACTGTAGCTCCCTTGAGGCAGTCAAAGAGTTCCGTAATGAGCGTAATAGGGTAAGCATTCTTAATGGTAAGATGATTAAGACCCCTATAATCGATACATGGTCTTAACTCGCCACCCTTTTTCTTCACAAAGAAGAAGCCAGCCCCTGCAGGAGAGCAGGATTTGCGGATGATCCCCCGTGACAGAGCATCGGCAACATACTCCTCCATAGCACAATTCTCTGCAACAGAAAGAGGGTACACCCGGACCGAGGAGGAATGGCTCCGGGTTGCAGGTCTATGGCACAATCGTAAGACCGGTAAGGAGGCAACATACTGGCACACACCTTGTCAAACACGTCTAGGAACTCTCGGTACTCCTCTGGCAATTGAGATACCGAAGAAGTGCACAGACTTTAACTGGTTTCCGAAGACAAATGGAAATACATTGCGGGGACCACAACAAAATTTCGGACCTGCACCAGTCGAGACTGGGGTTGTGCTTTTGGAGACAGGGATAACCCAGAACAACCGGAAAATGTGGAGAGTTTATCACCTGGAACTGGAGGGTTTCAAAATGGAGAGCTCCAACAGCCATGGACAATGGAGAAGTTTCGTGAGTAACGAGTGCGGGCTGAAGGAGCCTGCCATCAATGGCCTCAATAGCAAGCGGAACGGACCGAGGCAAAACAGGAATGGAGTACTTTGATACAAAAGCACTGTCAATGAAATAGCCCGCAGTACCGGAGTCAACAAGAGCCTGAGTGACTATGGAGGAGTCCACCCAGGAAAGGACAACCATGACCAAAGGTTTCTCCTTAAGCGGTTCCAGGGACGAGGATAAACCACCCAAGGTCTGCCCCCGACAGGACCTTAGGTGTGAGCGTTTCCCGGCCGTGTAGGACAAGACTTCAAAAGGTGGCCCTGTAACCCACAATAGAGGCAGAGCCCCTCCCTCCTCCTAAAGGCCCTCTCCGCCGTGGAGAGATGCGTGAATCTCAACTGCATCGGCTCAGCAGTACTCAACTTTGTCTTTAATCGCATCAGAGAGCCCATGAAAGAAGGCGGCAACAAGGGCTTCATTGTTCCAACCTACCTCTGCGGCAAGCGTACGGAACTCAATAGCATACAACAGATCTTGTACCTTGCTGAATGGACATGAGTCGTTTAGCAGCAGAGGAGGAGCGAGCCGGAACATCAAATACCCTTCAAAAGGAGGCCACAAATTCAGGGTAATTTGAAATCACAGGTTTATTAGTCTCCCACAAGGGATTAGCCCAGGCAAGAGCTGTGTCAGAGAGTAACGAGATGAGAAATCCCACCTTAGCTCTGTCAGAGGGAAATGCCTGAGGTAACATCTCAAAGTAAATGCCCACCTGGTTAAAAAACCCTCTGCACTGAATAGGATCGCCTCCATATCGCTGAGGTAGAGGTGTAGAACCGGACATGCTCCTGGTAGGCATAGGTGCAGCAGCGGAAACAGGAGCAGCCATAACTTGCGGGACACTTTAGTCCAAATGTGCAGTGTGAGTCAGCAGGGTTTGCAGGGCTAGTGCAAATTGATCCAAGCGGTGATCCTGTACATCCATCCTGGAAATGATGGCAGGTAAAGGTGGATAATTAGCAGCATCAGGATTCATGGCCTTTGCGTAATGTCAGGGTGCCAGGAGACGAGAAGTGGAAAAATAATCACACCTTTATTAATAGCAAAAAATAATAAAAAGTCCACAAGTCAAATAAGTTAAATAACAAGCCAGGAGTCAAAACCAGAGCTGGTAGTCAGACGAGCCGAGTCAGGAGCCAAAGCGAATAGTCAGATGAGCCGGAATCAGGAACAAGGAAAACAGCAGAGTCAGGAACAAGCCAGGGATCAGGAACCAGGAAGGACATCAGGCAGCCAGGTAATACACAGGAACTCTCACAAACAGGTCTGAGACAACGCAAAGGCAAAGCATACTGAACAGAGGCCCTTTAAATAATAAGTGATGACATCACAATTCTGAGACTGCATCCTGTCTCACATGGATGATGCACACCAGTCTGGCCATAAAAGGAAGTGTAGGAAATGAGCAGCATCCCCCACAATGCACCATAGTCAGGAAGAGAGGTGAGTAAAATGGCTGCCAACAGCACATGGAAAACACAACAGGGAAAAAACCCTGACAGCGTATTGCTCTCCGCATTTAGCGAGATCTGTCAGACATGATCCGCTGATCGGATCATGTCGGACAGGCCTTTCATAAATAGGCCCATAAAAGTTTGGAAATTTCAATTTTTGACAATAAGCGTCTGATAACCTGTTGGTCCAGAGAGAATTCCCCTCTAAGTTGCATGAGAACTTAGTTAAAGGGATATACAGTAAAGGGGCAAATATTAAATAAACATGTTTTAGAGTATTTTGTTATTGCCATATTGCTTTAAAAGACATATACTCTTCACCAAAAGGGTTTGTATGTATGTATTGGGTACTTGTAAAGCGCGGCTAATCAACCATAAGGGTCTCAAGGTATTGCTCATTTTATAGACCTTGGAAGGATGAAAGACTGAGGGGACCTCGCTGGGGATCGAACCTGCAATCCTTGGGTTGCTACAGAGCTTAGCCACTGTGCCTTAGCATGCTGAGCTATCTGTCCAGGTTAAACACATAGTTTAAGTGAGCTCTCAAGCAAGGTGCACTGCAAGTTCAAAAGTGAACACAGCAGGTGATGGGTGTTTCACTTTTGACCAATCGTGTGTTGCCAGTCAATATCTGTCTTTATTTATGTGTTCAAGCAACAATACCTCCCCTGTGTTAACCTATGGTATTGTCAGACCACATTAAAAAGCATTTTGGGTGAAACAAACATTAACTTTTCAGCTGAAACGCATCAGTGGATCACACCATCTGCTCCATTTTTGCCGTTTTGATGTTGAACTTTGCTGTTTTATCCCAGTAGTCCTAATAAAAGTTACATTTTAACTTGCAATTGGTGCTGCTTAAATGTTTGTTTGAGAATTGCCAGATCTGGAATCAGCAAGCACATTTTTTTTTTTTTTTTTTTTTTTTTTTTTTTCTTTTTCTTCCCCCCTCCTCTGCCCCCCCTAGAGAAATTTAAAAGCTAAAAACTTTTCCTTGAAGCCGGTCAGGATTTTGATATTTAATTTGCAGGTGGCTCCACCTTTCTCAATAATTTAAAGGTTGAAATTATTTAAAATTTACACTGGACTACCCGAACTTATTATATATCACAGTAAAGACCTGTTTTTTTGTTTTTGTTTTTTTTCTTTGTTTTTTAAGGTTTATAATAATGAAGCTAGGGTAAATCCCGTGTTAATGACTAATGTGATAAAGGAAGAAAAGTGAAATATTTAATATCTGAAAAGGTTATGATTTTATTTTCATGTATATCCTATCTGTATCTCTGTTCCATGTTTTCTGGTTCCAAATGACATAAGTGTATCATTGATTATGTAATTTTTTGTCTTTGCCTTTTCTTTCTTATTTCTGTATATTCTTTTTTTTGACCTTTAATAACAATAAAAAAATATTATATCAAGCAAGCACATTTGCAAGCATTTAACCCTTGCGTAAATGCTAACAGCTGTTCACACACTCCCCTGGAATATACTTGAAGGTGTGACATCACTCGAGAAAGGGATTTCAAATGAGGTCAGATCAGAAAACGTGCAGCTGAAGGGACACCAAGAGTTAGAGCATGCAGCTGATCCAGGGATCACTAGAGATCCAGGCATATCGACTACTGAAAAACACTCTATGGTGAATATGTATAACTGTTTTCCAACAGCCTGAGGACCTCAAAAATAAGGTACCTTTAAGACCGGTTTCCATTTAGAATATCATACAATTGAATGGCAACACTAACACAGTCACACTGATACAAAAAGTAGAAAGGCTATCAGATTTGTGAAGTACTGTATTTATGCATATATTTATCAAATGAATAGGTGTCGAATAAATATGGAACTTAAATATGGAATGACTCTCTGTCATTCATGTCTGAACAGGAACCAGGAATTGTTCTCTATAATTCCACTCTCATGGAATATTTGATGAATCAAGGAAGTCTTTTCCCCCACAACTTGTCTTATTTACTAACAAGCTGGGTGTGTATTTTGATTAAGATTTGTCATCAGTTGGAATAGTTTCTTCCAAGAAAAGATTTGGATAAATAATAAACTTTTAACACCTTTAAATCTATTTGCATTTTCTACTATTTGGGATATACAGTATAAATATATATATATATATATATATATATATATATATATATATATATATATATATATATATATATATATATATATATATATCATATAAAAAAAAAAGTCCACATAGTGGGCCCCAAGGAGTATCTAGCTCCCTTTCAGAGGAAAACATATATAATTCTTGGAGTTTTAGTTTACTATTATAATCTGTATTGTGCCACTGCAATTATTGACTCTTCTACCAATTCAAATATTTTGGTTATTGGACATGTAGTGTTCAGAAATTTATCCTGGCGGTTTCTTAGAAATATATCCAAACCTCTTTTAATGTTAATGATGGGTGTGCTGACAAAGTAGGCAATGTTAGGATACATTTCTGTGGTTATTGTAGAGTTGCTAGGGACGGAAGGAAGGAGGGACACTCTGCCTTAAGGTTTTGTCTTTCTTCGCTGCTATATCAGGCGAGGGAAACCAGGAGGATGATTTAGGATTAATAATATCCTCTAGTCTAAAGCGAGATTTACCAAAGGCATTGTAGATAATACTGCAATCTTTTTAGGGAGAGAATTACCTCTTATACATTTAGATCGTAGATAAGCATCAGTGATGGAAGAATCAGAATCCTCTTGATAAAAGTCTGAATTTGGAGGAAAATAATTTTCTGAGGACGGGGGTGGAAGAGTGTTCAGATAACTGTAAATCTGGTTTGCATTTAGTACAGTAAGATGCCGAATTATCAAGCTCCGAAAGTAGCTTGATGTCCCTGTTTCAGCGCAAGCCTTCAGGCTCGCCGGAAACAGCAGTTATGAAGCAGTGGTCTAAAGACTGCTGCTCCATAACTGATCCACTGCCTCTCAGGCTGCAGTCTTCAATCTGCCCAATCCTAAACAATCGGGCTGATTCACTCCCCCTGCTAGCGGCCAATCTGCAGGGGGGCAGCATTGCACAAGCAGTTCACAAGAACTGCTTGTGCAATGAAAAATACCGACAGCGTATGCTGTCGGAATTTAGCGATATTTGGCAGACATGATACACTACATCGTATCATGTCCGTCCACACTTTAATAAATCGGCCCCTTAGGGGCCTATTTAAGAACGTGCGAGCGGACATAATCCAATATTGCGGATATATCATGTCCGCTGCACATCAATAAATGCAGACAGCATATGCTGTCAGCATTTATCATTGCACCTGCAGTTCTTGTGAACTGCTGGTGCAATACCGCCCCCTGCAGATTTGCAGCCAATCGGCCGCTAGCAGGGGGTGTCAATAAATCCGGTCATATAGGTTCGGGTTGATTTCCGGCAATGTCTGTCCGTCGCCTCAGAGCAGGCAGACAGGTTATGGAGCAGCAGTCTTTAGAGGACTGCAGTCATACAGTTTTGGTGCTTGAAAACTGCAAGCGTACAGAGTCATGGGTTCCTGAATCATGCAGGTGGGAAGATAAGGAAGATTTTCTAGTGGGTGAAGCCATAAGGTGCTTCCTTTTGGCAGTACTTCTTTTAGATTTCTCAGGATGGTTAATGGATGTCATAAAATTGTTCAGCTTCGCCCCCCCCCCCCCCCCATGGTTTACCCCATACTAATATTACATATCACTAGAATACCAACCCCCTATCCAACAATTGAAAGACAAAATCCCTATTGAGGTGTTATCCACAAGGTCAGATGAGTCCTACTATAAACGAGAAGAGTGTAATAAAGTAAAATACATCTAGAATGGATAATGTATTTGAAATTGTCTTCTCAAAATGTTGTTTTCACCTTTTGTTTGCTGTAACCAATGTACCTCAATAAAACAAATTTAAATAAAAGAAAATAAATGGTTCAGCTTCTTATCAATTGTATTTAATGGTGCATCCATAAAATTGTCTATCATGTTTTGAACATTTCCTTGAGTGAGAATGGGGGTCTTGGGACATAGGGGCCGAATTATCAATGTCTGTCCGATATGATACGGTGTAGCGTATCATTTCCGACAGACATCGCTGAATGCCGACAGCTTGTGAACTGCTTGTACAATTCGGCTTGTGCAATGCTGCTAGCAGGGGGTGTCAATCAACCCGATCGTATAGTATCGGGCGGATTGATGTCCGCAGCCCCAGAGCAGGCGGACCAGTTAAGGAGCAGTGGTCTTAAGACCGCTGCTTTATAACTGCTGTTTCCGGCGAGCCTTCAGGCTCGCGCGGAAACAGGGGCATCAAGGGCCGTTCAGCTCTTGATAAATCTGCCCCATTGTGTACATTTTTTTGTTCAAATATTAAATAATAAGGCAATGAATTGAGAAAAAATATTAATTTCATATTTATATTTTAACAAATGAGGTTTTAAAAGTAGAATGGTAGAATAAATAATGATGAGGAACAGCAGAGAAAATAATATTATGTAATGAATTGATAAAAACATTTTAAAAACTCTTTCTTATAGTACACGAGATGTGTATGCGGTTTGCTTCTGGAAGTAGTGGCAAGATGCAGCCGAAGAGGAAGAAGATGTGACACAAAATGGTGGACCCGCTATGAGGGAGCGCTACAGCAAAGAAGAGCGTGAAGGGGGTTATGAGGTAAGTAGTAGGGAACAGAAGAAAAGTGACTAGAAGCGCGGTAGGCAAAAGCGAATGGGGAAAAAAAAAATAATCATTTAAAAGAGAATTTATAAAATAAATGGACAAAATAATGAATTAAATCAGAGAAAGTACCAAATAAGATCATTAATAAAGGCTAAAAATGTGTGAAAAATGAAAAGGGGTGAGTAAAATAAAAAAGAGTGAAAAGAAAAGAAAAGAATGAAATGAACAAATAAAAATTTAAATAGAAAGACAAAAATAAGTGTAAAGAAGAAGAAAAAAATGATATATATAAAAATGATATATATAAAAACGATATATATAAAAATGATATATATAAAAACGATATATATAAAAATGATATATATAAAAATGATATATATAAAAACGATATATATAAAAACGATATATATAAAAATGATATATATAAAAATGATATATATAAAAAAACGATATATATAAAAATGATATATATAAAAATGATATATATAAAAAAACGATATATATAAAAATGATATATATAAAAATGATATATATAAAAATGATATATATATATATATATATATATACACACAATACTTAGAAGTAGTTATACAATTTTCAGCTTATCTACACATAGCAGCAAGAAGAAAGAGGAAGTCTAAATGGTTTATGGTCAGTTTATGGGCATCCAGAATCACCTTGTTGGTTTTGTGCTGTGTTTCAAGATACTTTCTCAATGAGGCCCATTTATCAAGCTCCATATGAGCAGGCGGACAGGAATTGCCACAATTCAACCCGATCGAGTACGATCGGGTTGATTGACACCTCCCTGTTGGCGGCCCATTGGCCGTGAGTCTGCAGGGGGCCGTTTTGCACCAGCAGCTCTTGTGAGCTGCTGGTGCAATGCTGAATACGGAGAGCGTATTGCTATCCACATTCAGCAAGGTCTTGCGGACCTGATCCGCACTTTCGGATCAGGTCTGCAAGACCTTTGATAAATGGACCTCTACATGTTCAAACTTGTTACTATGCAATGCTGTATTGAGTAGTAAAGAAGAAAGAATAAAGGAAAATATGATTCTCCGGTCCTGTAATAAAAATACTTTTACCATCTACTTGTAACACCTTGCTATCCTGAGGATCAATTGACTCATTGGGCTCCAATTATGAAACCGCTGGTCCTTAACCTGTCCGCCACCTTTTAGGTAGCAGATTGAAATCATCAGGGTGACTGACAGCCCCTGCTAGCGGCTAATTGGCCGCCAGTGAGCAGGGGCGGCATTGCACAAGCATTTCACTAAAAATGCTTGTGCAATGATAAAGCGTATGCTGTCAGCATTTATTGATGTCGAATGGACATGATTCGCTATAGCGAATCATGTCCACTTTACATATAATAAATCTACTCCATTATTTGTTAGAATATATTCTCCTCATTTAAGTTAGGGGTCTAATGTTTGGCAAAGACAGATGTATATTTTTGAGCCCTCCAAAACATAGTGTCTAAAAGTTTAGAAATCTTTTTTGACAATGAGCACCTAATAATCTGTTGGTCCAGAGGAAATTCCCCTTTAAATTAAAATAATGTAAAGGAGCAATTATTAAATGATCATATTGCTTGAACAGACATATACTCTTAACCCTAGCAAAAGGGATTAAACACATAGTTTAAGTGAGCTCTCGAGCAAAGATGCACTGCCAGTTCAAAAGTGAACACAGCTGTCTTTATTTATGTGTTTAAGCAACAATGCAAAAAAAATAATTTTCTGGCACATACATTTAATATTAATCAGACTCTAGATGTGGGCCTTAGCCATGAAGGTATTTGTTCTCCTTGTCTTCCCTGTGGAAAACTTTAGTAATATCAGACCACATTGAAAAGCATTCTGGGTGATACAAGTATTAACTCTCTGTCATTCGTGTCTTAACAGGAGCCAGGAATTTTCTAAAATTCCACTCTCATGGAATATTTTATGAAACAAGGAAGTCTTTTTTCTCCCACAACTTGTCTTACTTACTAACAAGCTGGGTGTGTATTTTGATTTAGGTTTGTTTTCAGTGTCATCAGCTGGAATAGTTTCTTCCAAGAAAACATCTGGATAAATAATATACTTTAACACCAATAAATCTATTTGCATTTCCTACTCATTAATATATATATATATATATATATATATATATATATATATATATATATATATCTCAATAAACAATGGTCTTTTCAAAAACGCGCCTATATTGTAACGTTTCGGGGACCGTATCCTCTTCCTCAGACAGTGAACCACAGTGAAATCAATACATTTATACAACCCACAACCAATAGAAACAAACCCAACCCCCTAATTAGACCAAAACAAAACACCAAATAGTAGTCGTAATAACACAAATATACACATAAATTAAACACCCACATTTCCTCACATCAATATGGAGGGCAAAAACTTGAACATGTATCATAACATCAAACACCTTATAGAGAATAATAGAATTACATGTGAAAATTAAAACTTAGCCAGAGATCACAAGCGCAGCCTTCAACTAAAATAAACAATCGCATATTGGCATTGAAATAAATATGGAATCAGAATCACATAGGTACACAGGCTACACAATCGTGTCCATTATGTCAGCGCAATGTTTGCTTTTACAAAAAGGCAATGTATTGAAAACTTACACCATGTGTACTTTAACATGCGAGGAGGCAGAGGAACGCCAAACTGCTCTGATGCTGGCAGTGTGTGGTCGACCGGAGATGCGGGTGATGTCATCACATGTAGTCAGCAGTGTAAAGAAAACTCCTAACAGCTTATCTGATCCCTCAAATGCTGTCAAACCGAGCACAACAGGGCTTAGCATGGTCTGGGACCAAGACCTACAAATGGCTTAGTAAAAACAATTAGATAATATAGAACTCAATATTATGGAGACCTAATTGCAGAGAAATTATGGCTCAAGACACAATGATCCAATTGGCTTAGGTGATATTAACACAGCCATAGAGGCACCAAATGGTGGTGTAATGGTGTGGGGGAAATTCTCTTGGCACACTTTTGGACCCTTAGTACCAATTGAACATCGTTCAAACGCCATGGCCTACCTGAGTATTGTTGCTGACCATGTCCATCCCTTTATGACTACAGTGTACCCATCTTCTGATGGCTACTTCCAGCAGGATAATGCACCATGTCACAAAGCTCAAATCATCTCAAACTGGTTTCTTGAACATGACAATGAGTTCACAGTCACCAGATCTCAATCCAATAGAGCACATTTGGGATGTGGTGCAACAGGAGATTTGCATCATGGATGTGCAGCTGACAAATCTGCAGCAACTGCGTGATGCTATCATGTCAATATGGACCAAAATGTATGAGGAATGTTTCCAACATGCCACAAAGAATTACGGCAGTTCTGAAGGCAAAGAGGGGTCCAACCCGCTACTAGCAAGGTGTACCTAATAAAGTGGCCAGTGAGCGTGTATGTATATATATGTATATATATATATACTAGTCCTAAAGCCTGTTCATATGGGTCATTTGTTTGCAGTACAGTGGTCCCACCCCTTGCTCTCTCTCTCTCTCTCCCTCTCTTTTGTGCTCTCTCTCCCTCTCTTTTGTGCTCTCTCCCCCTCTCTTTTGCGCTCTCTCCCCCTCTCTTTTGCGCTCTCTCTCGCTCCACCTCTCTTTTGCTCTCTCTCTCTCCCTCTCTTTTGCTCTCTCTCCCCTCTCTTTTGTTCTCTCTCTCCCCCCTCTCTTTTGCGCTCTCTCCCCCTCTCTTTTGCGCTCTCTCTCGCTCCACCTCTCTTTTGCTCTCTCTCTCTCTTATATAAACATTCGAAATTCGATTTAAACGAACAAATGTATCAAAATTCGTTTTAAATTTCACATTTTTAGAAACATTCGCCCATACCTAGCCACATCCCATTGTAGAGGACTTCTAAGCAGCAAATCAGTATGTCTGTCATCTTATTTACCTATTCAGTTTAAGGAAGTTTACTATGAAATGATTTAAGTGAAATCTCATGAGATCACAGTAGAAGAGTTCATGACCTCAGCACTGTTGATGCTGATTGGCTGCTGTTCATTTCTTAATTTTTTTTTTACCTGCAGCTGGGCAGCAGCTGAGTATAACTTTTTACACAGAACAACTTTTTACACAGAACTTACTCTAGTGAGCTGATGAGATTTTGAGGTAAAATATCTTCCTTTTTTACATAGAGATGCTCAGGTGATATTTTCCTGTCAGCTTTTTACATTTAAACTGCATCAGTTTCAAGTGATTTAGCATATGAGTATTATGTCCCTTTAATTGAACATTTTATATGGATTGAAAAAGAGAGGCAAATTAAAGTTCTCAATTTTAAACAACTTTCTCATTTATTTCTATTATAACATTTACCTCATGAACACTCCTGAACCTACTTCAGTATGCTCTTGTGTAAGGATTACAGAGAGAAATAGATTCATTTGAAAATAAAAGTAAAAGGTTGTTTATAATTGCATTTCCTGTTTAAATCATAAACTCTTCATTTTGATTTCCATGTCCCTTTAAAAGGCTTAGGAAACGAAGCAAAGATTCCACAATGATCAGTCAATGGTGCAAAAGCAGGGCATGTTAATCAGCCTCAATGTTTTAATTTCCCCACTTCTGAGGTGCTTGTGCATGTCGTGTTTAATTGGCATAGTTAGCCAGCTGAGGAAGTGTCTAGGAAGGTGCTCCAGGGGCCACTCTACACATGGCAAGATAGTTCAGGGCATGGCTAGTGACGGTAGTGGGACATGGGCATTTTCACCTTCACTTAAAAGACTTGGATGCTTTTGCCACCCCATGCCCCCTGTAGACCACCGCTGCCTGCAAGGAATTGAGTTGGTTGTGTTTTACTTCTGTGTTGATGCATTGTACAAGACCCACAGTTTTTTAGACTTGAAATACTTATTGATAAATAAATGTCAATGATATGTCAGAGCGGTATAGTTTCAGGATACTATTGCACAATATTTCTCAATATTATGTTTGTAAAAACAAAATGGCTGATTTCAACTAGTTTTAAGATAAATATTAGTACTTCTAGGGTTGTTAAGTGTCCCACATTTAACTAAACTGTTCTGTATATCATCTGGTTATCCAGAAAAAATATGTAAAGCTGGATTGGGTCTGATAACTTAAAGGGCTAGGTACATGGGTCTAATCTGAAGTCCGATGTGGTAGTATGGATGAGAGAAGCAGCAGGTTAGGTTTAGATATGTTTAGAGATTTGCTGGTAATCATAAAATTATAGAGACACCAACTCAGTGTGTACTTAGTCCCATGATATTATTGACTGTAAGAAACCTTATGTGATATTAAACCCTTTGTTTTGTTTAAGTCATTTAGTTTTCTAAATAATTCTAAATAATTGTATTACTTAAGGAAAGATTTTTTTATTCAAACACACATTGTGCAAATAATTTAGGATTGCAGAATATGGGTGTCACATGAGTTTCTGTTAACAAAGTTTTTGGTATCAAGTGGGTGTTTGATGAATCAGTTTGCAGATATCCATAATTTCTCAGTATCCAAACAATGTTTGGGAAACTATAGTCCCTTATTATCTAATTTCCTAGCAATAAATTGAACTTTGAGCTACATTTTCTTAATGTTGTTATATTATTTTTATTCTTGTCCTCTCTCTATTTTACGTTCTCTCTTTCTCTGAATGGACTACTTACTTGTTTAACCCTTTGGCTGCTAAGCCATTTCCCACCTGGGTGCTAATATTTTATTACATTTTTTTTTTTTTTAAACATTTTTTTTAACTTTTTATTTTACAGACCCCCAAGACTTACACTGTTGGAAAGGTTAAGCGATTACCTTTCCAACAATGGGTCTTGGGGGTCTGTAGCTGCTTAGATGCCTGAGATACAGGCTTCTAAGCAGCATGCCCCCTCTTCCTATACTTAACATTAAGTATAAATAAAATAAATTTATACTTAATGTTAAGTATAAATAAAGTTGCGCGGTGACGTCACCACGCATCACGTGATGCCCCGGCGATGCCTGTCACTCTACAGGCATGATCGCCGGGGTAGGAGCAGTAAAGAGCCCCCAGATCTCCCTCACGGTGGGAGAGTGCTCATGACGGCTCTGAGCCGTCATTAGCACCAGAGTGAGAAACTCTGTGACGGCTCAGAGCCGTCATTAGCACTCAAAGGGTTAAATAGTCACGCTTTTTACTCACACTCTGCAATTTCTTACTAATCTGAGAATAGTAGAGATTTTGATACATAGATAATGTTTTCATAAAACTGTTACCATTTAAAATAAATTGATGAACTTGTAGATAATTTTCCTATTAGGTGACCAGGCATAATTTACATTATAAAAATGAGCAGCGGGGGGCCTACGTATATGCTACAGCAAATGTCAGAAAGGTAAGCACTATGGAATTAACCCCAGGCAAGCATTTGCTGGGACACCATTTCCCAGTGATTACATGCCTGTCAATGGGGTGCCTACATTACATGAGATACACGCTGAGTGTGTATTTTATGCTGGATGCCCTTGCCCTTTTGTGCTGCAAAGGGCATCTTCATATCCATGTCAGTTCTACAGCATACTCCATGTTAAATAGAGGAAATTATCTATCAGTAGACTCCAACCAATCAATAACTATTTAATCACTACACATGATTGGATACATATGTTAAACACAGTATCGTGCTGATGGCTGAAACATAGCAGATATAGGACAATAAGGCAACATAACAGTACAATACAAATATGCGCAACATATGAACATAATTAATTGCAACAATGTCACTGGTCCTATAACTCAAATGGCAAAGTCAGTCTTCTCATTCACCCATAAAGGAACATTTGAACAAAACAAAATAAATAAAAATGCAAATATGCCATGTGTATATATGTACATAATATGTTGAACTATATTAGCCCTACATATACCTGGCATACTCCACATTTTCATTGAATCCATGGGGGCTAATGTGCTTAACGTTAAGATCCGCCATTTTTCACACTGTAACAAACTCTTTTCGAGATTGCCACCACATTTTCCCACTGACTTCAATAGCAGTAATCTTAAGACTATTGATATCCCAATTATGTTGGAATTTAAAGTGACAGCCTACACTACTGCATTTGACCCCATCTGTGATAGCATTTCTATGTTCATGAATGTGTGACTTAAACTCATTGGTTGTTTTACCCACGTAAAGCATGGGGCAGTTACAGTGTATAATATATATGACACCTTTTGTTTTACAGTCAATATTCTGCCTAATCCTGAGTCTGACTTCCTAACTAACAGTAACCCAGTTAGTTCGATCATCATGTTGACAATACACACATCTTCCACAATGGGCGCATCCAGTCACACCAGGTTCTTTATATACCTAAGCTTCCATGCTAGGAGTACGTACAAATTTACTTCTAAACATGTATGTCATTTAGACTTGGTGCCCTTTGTGCAATAAGAGATGGGTAATTAGTAACATGACCTACTATATTCACATCAGATGACAACAAATGCCAAAATAAATAAAATTATTAAAAATTACAATATTTCCCTGCCTGTAAGTCACAATCATCTCTTTTTGTTTATTTGGTTTGTTTTTTGTGTTCTGAGTCTTTAGAGTCGGAATGCATTCCTGTTGGTCAGTTCCTCAGGTTAAGAAGGAATTGTCCCTCCCTTGATAGCTTTGAGGAACAGGCCCAGAATCTAGCCTCCAGATTTTTCCAGAGAGGTTATTCTAGTAGATCAGTATATAGGGCTTGGCATTATGCAAGATGTTCTTCTCGCTCTGATTTACTATATCCTCAGAAACAAGCTGTTGACTCCCAACCAGAACACCAAATAACACAATATAAATGTAGCGGGTCATGTTACTAATTATCTGTCTTACTACAGGAAGGTCACCCAGTCTAAGAGACAAGCTGGTTAGGAGAGAATTTGTACATACATGGAAGCTTTGGTGAATAAAAAACCTGGTGTGACTGACTGGGCCCCTTGTGGAAGATGTGTGTATTCAAAGGACAAACAATCCTCTGAATCCTGTATATGATGGTGAGATTAGCTAACCTTTATCTGTAATTCACCAATTACAGATTAGCATAAGAAAAATTGAGAAAAAATGAGGGTAGCGCTCAAAGCGTTTCACTCTGATAAATATTCAAGACAAAAGTAAATGTTTATAAATATTTCAAAACTAAAATATGTAGGTTATAAATAATATATTTTTTAATACAAATAAAAAGACATGTAAACACAATAGAGTGATAAATACTGATAAAAAATTGTTTTAAAAAAACAGTCCGAAAAAAAATTGTCGATCAATAAATTGAGAATTTCAATAAAAGCAATAAAGGTAAAAAGCAACATAGGAGAAAGTCAGTAGTAGGATTCTTATTTTATCTTAAAGTGCTCTGTGAATCTGAATGATATACTCAATAATGTATCAGTATTCAATATATCTAAATAATGTAGTTAGTAATGTATCAGTACCTTCAAGTTAACAAAGTAGTTCCACACTGTCACTCATAGATAAGGAATAAGCTTTTCCAGACTTACTTACATTCACAGAACAGCTTCACTGGAACCCAGAGTTATCTATTTAAGGTTATTTCCGTCATCGGATTTTCCTGGTCACATGACCTTACTTTGACCAATCAACACACTGTTTTTTCTCACTTTCACTCTTTGTAGTATATAGTTCACAGTGGCAAAAGGTTTTTCACAATTTTTTTCACAACCACCAAGCTCACTGTGGGGTTAGTATTCAAAAATAGAGTGCTTAGATCCCCAACAATATTTTCATAGGTGGATGTCCGTATATTCCAACACCTTCACTTTTAATTCTGCCCGAGCACAATATCCCTCTCAACGCATTTCAGCACCATGGAGCATTTGTCAAGAATGCTTGTGGGATTTTCTTTTTCCAGTATTTAAAGCTCTATATTTATATTAAAGCTATATATATTGAAATTATCTTAAAATTAATGTTGAAATAAATTAAAATATACTGTATATATAAAAATCTGAAATGAAATCCTCCCTTCATAAAAACTTAAAAAATAATTATGTAAACTTATCTCCATATGAAATAATGAATGACATAAAAACAAATTATTAATATTTTTCAATATTTTATATTTACATAACTTGACTTAAGACAACTAACTCTTCATGTGCGCTAACCTGACACCACGTTAGACCTACAGTGTGAAACCCGTAGCTCGTTACACATATTTCACATTCCAATGTTCTTAACATTCTTAACATTTTTAAATATATATTTCTATATACATCTGATGATTTTTTTTTAAAATACATATCTATATCTATACAAATATAAACAGATATATTTGTTTAAAAGGGAACGGGAAAGAAAAAGAGGGGGAAAGAATGGCACTTCTGGGATAGAGATGTCCTATTGTTTGTTAGAATGAAGACCTCATATATTATTATTAGGAGTAGGTGCTGTACACATGAGAGAACAATGCTAAAGAAGGTATAAAACCTTCGGAAAAATGTGTAAACTAGAAAGCACTCATCATCTCTATATTGGCCAAAAAATGAAGACAAATTATGAAAAAAAGGTCTACAATCTACTATATGATGATGTGTCAATTGGAAACACACTAGGTATTGAATTACCCTAAAAGGGGAAAATAGCTGTTAAAATGATAAACTTTATTAAGTATGGGTTAAATGGGACAAAAACCATTAAAAACATCAAGTGGTGTGAGTCTATCCTATAAAGGATCAAATTGAGTCACTCTATTGAAAATGTGCTAAAATAAGATAGCACACAATTCAAAAGGAATAGTGATTTGCGCCACAAAGTAATAATAATTAGTATTAGTGGTACCAGTGTGATTAGGAGACAAAGCTCTAAAATATTGCTCTGGCTGTTAAATGCTACTTGAATAGAAAATCAGTGTTGAGATGTCTTGTACACTGTCTACAGCTAACCTTGATATTAAGTAAAACAAATGTTATGGAGTAAGCTAATAAATCACAAAATATCTATACAGAAGGTTGTTTATATATTGAGCTGTTGAGATTTAATTAAATAATAGTCCCTAATTGAGTAAAGTTTGTTACGGAGCAAATGTTGTATAGAAACCATAGAATAACAAGATAACTAGGTTTGTTATTTAAATAACCTAATACTGTACAAAATATGTGTAATGTTGTAACATTAGTTACCTTGATCAGATATTATGTGCCCTTAGTCAAACAATATAGAGTTCTTCCACAAATGTAACCACAATATAAGGTTCTTCTACAGATAGAAATACTGTATAAAAAGATTTTTTAGGATTTGTAGTAACAGTGCTATAGAATTTGCGTTATGCTGATAATAGTGCAATATGGGCGGACCAACAGTTGTATATATTTATTAGTTGTATGTGTTTAACAATTTGGTGGTCTCTTGTAGTAATACACACGGCTTATTTATTAACTGATCTTATTCTCAAATATGTCCTTTAATATCAGCCATTATGTGGACAATAAAGTAATCTCTGCACATATAATAGTACCGTGACCAAGTAGAGATGAACCTATTATCAAGTGTATACAAAGCTGTTTGGAAGTTGATAATCACTGGTATAATTACAGATTACAAATATTAAATTTCTACCCAGAATTAAGCAACACTAATATGGTTACGGTATAGAGCATTAAATTGCTAAACAACACAATGTTGCGATGTAAGGCAACAAACTGCTACTGAGTATTAAGTATCCTTAATAAAGTTGCGATATAGAGAATTAAATTACTAAACAACATAGTGTTATGATGTAAGGCAACATAAATCTACCCAATATATGTTTTAAGGTCTATAGTTTTTACGCTGATAGTCACTGGTATTAATACGGCATAGAGTGTTTTTGAATTGCAAACATGTGCTGTATTACGCTATAGGCTTATAGATTACTACCCAAAGTTGTATCCATATGATAGCGGTATAAAGTATGAAGTAACTACCCAACGCTATGTTTGCTACATGTGGCTGCAAATTTGCTACCCAATGTTAAGGAAAAGTCTCATATTATAGTTAAATAATTGAGGATAGAAACCACTTATTTTTTAAAAATCAGGATCCCAAGTCCTCCAACAGAAACTCCCTAACATGTTTCTCACATAAACTGTGCTTTATCAAAGGCGGAGCTGCCGCTCATTTTCGTCCTTTATATAAAGGGAAATGTGCTATGATTGGCCATTAAATGGGAGGTGTCTTGTATTCTGATTGGTACATTTACGCTACGTTGTTATGGTAACTGTTGTTTATATGAGTATACCCGATCATTGCTATGTGCTTTCAGAAACCGAATGTCACGATATTACTGTGATTCATTGAGCCATATTATAACTGTTTGATAGTAAATGTATACCTTAGTTCTGTGAACATCTTTCAGGTATATTGATTATCTTTGTGCTCATTGTTAAAAGAACTATTTATGGGCTAACAAACAATAGAGCTATTTTAACAGGAATATAATTTAACTTTAATAAAATAAAATAAATTTGAATTAGAAGTTGAATGAAATATTTGTCTAAGTTGTGCAAAAATTACCACAAAAATTTATCAACATAAAAAATTGTTTATATTTTAACTACTGTGAGTGTGAAGAAATATAAAAATATATGTTAGTGTGAAAAATGTGTGTGTTTGAAATAATAAAATAAGAGTGGTGTGTGTATGCAGTGTGTGTGATTTACAATAATTCAGGCTGTGATAAGTGCAATAGCCTACTAATATAGGTTGTGTGTGCCAAAAAACAGGCTATTGAAAGGCTTGATACAAAAGGTGATAGTTGTCCACTTCTAAGAAAATGTCAAATTCTGCATGGAAAAGTGAAGATAAATGGAAAGAATAAGACCGCAAAAGAGGTGTGAGATATTTTATCTGAAATGTAAGAGGTGCTGTGATGGTGCTAAATATGGTGAAACATATATATAATTAAAGGCTGGGTGATTTATATGTGAAAATTCTATGTATGTTGAGAAATTAATTGTGTTAAAATTACAAAAAGATGATTTGGTTTGAATGTATTAATTAACACTATATATATTAATTTTATTAATTTCTTTGTTGTTAATGACTGTTATTTAATGTGAGGTATAAATTTTATGAATAAATAAAAATGATTATTTCTAATTCTAAACATCTTTTATATTCTTTTATATACACAAGAAAATATTAATTGAACATTTATACCAAATAAACTTGTTTAATTCCTGATTTCATGCCCAATTAAGTATTCGAGGGTGATTATTTCAAGTACTTTATATCTGGGTTCAAAATAATTGAACCAATGATAATTTGTATACTTTCGTTATGTTTGTATCGTTTCTTATGAACGCACTGTCTAATCTATATCTTGGTTTCTTATAGAAAGCAACAGAAATTATTTTGTTCGTTCATGCCAAATGGATATACAGTATTCAGTCTGTAGATCCATTTGCATTCAGCTCTGAGCAATGCTTGCTCTAAGTTACCCCCTCTAATATCCAAGGATATTTTTTCAAGTCCCACACACTTGAGTCCAGAGGGATTGGCCTGATGATAACGTAGGAAATGTGAAGCTACTGTGGTGATGGCTTTCCCATCTTCACTGTCTTTTTGAGCATTTTTGATATTTCTTGTATGTTGTTGTATTCTTGTCTTTAGTTTTCTGCTCGTCATGCCTACGTATCTCAGATTACATTTGCACCTCAGAGCATAAATTACGCTCTCTTTGGTGCAACTTATATATTTGTTGATTTTATGCCACTGGCCAAATCTATCTTGAATTTTAGTGTTTTTTCCATATGACTACATGTGGAACAGGTACCACAGGGGTAGGAGCCATTGTTAAAGGCTGATTTAGTTGTCTTGGTTTTGTAGTGGCTACTAGTGAGTAAATCTTTTAAATTGCTGGTTCTTCTGTAACTCACAGAAACCGAGTCACCGAGAATGCTTTTAAGATCTGTATCAGATTGTAAAACTTTCCAGTGTTTTATTAGGATATTAACTACTTGATGTATTTGTGGGTTATAGGTTAATATCAGTCTCGTTTGGTTATCTGGAGGTTTCTGTGGCTTCTTTTGTAATAGACTAGGCCTGTGGGTATCAATTGCCCTCTTTTTGGCTCTCTTAATAGATCTATTACTGTAGCCTCTGTCCTTGAGTCTTTGTTGTAAATCAGAGGCTTATCTTATAAAATCTCTATCATCACTACAATTTCTATGAATTCGTAGAAATTCTCCTACTGGTAATGATTTGATTGTACTTGGTGCATGAGCACTACTCTGATGTAATAAGCTATTCGTAGCAGTCGGTTTACGGAATACATCAGTAGATATTGAACCATCTTGATTTTTCTGGATTTTCAAATCCAGAAAATCAATTGATGATTGACTCATTGTGTGGGTGAGACGTATGTTCAAGTTGTTATCATTTAAGTGTGATATGAACATTTCCAAGTCTTCTTTATTTCCCTCCCATAAGAATAGTATATCATCGATATATCTAATCCATAGGGGTATTTTGTTGGTATATACAGTGTTGACATCTTTGAAGATTATTTGTCTCTCCCACCATCCGAGAAAAAGGTTTGCATACGTTGGGGCACATGAGGTGCCCATTGCCGTACCTTTATTTGTAAGTAATACTGATTGGAAAACGTAAAGAAATTATGTTGTAGGATGAAATCCAGAAGATGTAGAATGAAAAAATCATGAAGATTATTTTCCTCGGATCCTTCTTTTAGGAAGAATTCAACTGCTGTGATACCAAGATTATGCTCTATAGAGGTATATAATGATTAAACGTCCGCTGTGATTAGCCAGGTTTCTTTCTCAATGTTAAGACTATCTAATCTGTGAAGTACTTCCATTGTGTCTTTGACAAATGATGGTAATATTTCTACAAAACTTCTCAGTCTTAAGTCCACATATTGGCTGGCTTTTTCTGTTAGGCAATTGTTTCCAGATATAATTGGTCTGCCTGGCGGAATAGTTGAATTTTTATGTATTTTAGGGATAAAATAGAGCGTTGCAGATACTGGATCTTTAGTTGTTAAAAATTTCAATTCTTCCTTGTTGATTATGCCCTCATGATAAGCATCTGAGATGATTTTATTATACTTTGTTAGATAGTTCTCTTTTGGATTATTAAATAGTTTAAGATAGCAATTTTTATCTTTTAATTGCTTTTCAGCCTCCTTGAGGTACATAGTTGTAGGCCATAGTACTATGTTTCCATCCTTATCGGCTTCTCTTATGATCACATCATCCCATTTCCTTATTTCTGTAAGGGCTTGTTTTTCTTGTGATGATAAATTGTGCTTGGGCGAAAAGATTTTCAGATCTGTGATCTCTTGACAGACTAATTTGTTAAACACTTCTAATTGAGGACACCCTGGGGTACAAATTTGGATTTTGTTTTGATCTTACTTCTCCAATTTGGAGAATTATCAGTCTCTGTTTCTGAGAGAAGATTTTCCAAAATTTGTAAAGTATCTTGATCCTCTTCTGTCCATTCATCTGATAGTTCTTTGTTTTTGAAAAACTTTTTTAACCCAATTTTTCTTATAAATAACTGGATATCTTTTATGATCTCAAATTTATTAGTGTTGTCAGTTGGACAGAAAGATAGGCCCTTACTTAATACAGCAATTTGGTGTTCTGACAGTTGATGGGCAGATAAGTTTATTACTCTTAGAGATCTCTGAGAAAGGGCTCTGTGTTCTCTTCTGAGGTTTGTTTTCTTTTTGATTTGTGTATTGATTCCTCGAGCGAGTTGGTTTTTTGTTTACATTTTTTGTTGTTTCTACCTCCCCTCCTGGTGGTTCTGTTTCGTCAGTAGAACCTCCATCTAAAAAATTATTTCTTTTGCCTCTGGGGGGTAAATGAAATGTTGAAGTGTTCGGCTGTGCTGGGTTGGAAGAAGGAGTATCTACTTCCAAATCTTCACCATCCGTATCAGAGATATCGCTCTGTACTATTGTCACTTGTGAGGGTTTAGAATTATTACGATAAAAAAATGTACGTCTCCATTTATATACCTTTTTATTTTTTTTAATCTTGAACATCTCTCTGCAATTTTTCCTGTTTGGTTTGTGTTATTTCTTTGGAGAGTTTATCAAGGTCTTTTTGATCATTTTTATATAATTTTTCAAAATCTTTGTTGTTTTCAAAATCTTTCAACTGATTATATTGAGTTTTTATTGTTTTCTCTAAGTTGTCATATTTTTCCCTATCATGTCTGATAAGAATATTCATCAATTTCACAGAGCATTCTGTTAATGCTGTTTCCCACTCATCTGTCAGAGTTGTGTTATCAAACTCAAAAGCTGGAAAAAGTTGTACACGGAGGCCTCTGGGGATTAATTTATGTTCTATATATTTATTAAGGAATTTTTCATCCCACCAGACCTTTTCTTGTTTGTACATATTCTTGTGTATATCCTTCATAAGAGATTCCATAGAATGGAAACTGGGTGTCAGATTATCTTCACTAGTGGTGGAAATCTTAAACATATCATCTAAATCAGCTGTTCTTTTGGCTTCCCTGGAGTGTCTGTCTTGCTGAAAAATTGTAGACATTGTAAGGTTTTAAGTGGGTCTTATAACAGTAATGGCTTTGTGTGCTCTATTCTCAAAATAGCTGTATTGCGGCAGTAAGTAAATTTGTTTAAAAGGGAACGGGAAAGAAAAAGGGGGGAAGAGAATGGCACTTGTGGGATAGAGATGTCCTATTGTTTGTTAGTATGAAGACCTCATATATTATTATTAGGAGTAGGTGCTGTACACATGAGAGAACAATGCTAAAGAAGGTATAAAACCTTCGGATAAATGTGCAAACTAGAAAGCACTCATCATCTCTATATTGGCCAAAAAATGAAGACCAATTATAAAAAAAAAGGTTTACAATCTACTATATGATGATGTGTCAATTGGAAACACACTAGGTATTGAATTACCCTAAAAGGGGAAAAAACTGTTAAAATTATAAAATTTTAAAGTTTAAAAAATAAGTGGTTTCTATCCTCAATTATTTAACTATAATATGAGACTTTTCCTTAACATTGGGTAGCAAATTTGCAGCCACATATAGCAAACATAGCGTTGGGTAGTTACTTCATACTTTATACCGCTATCATATGGAAACAACTTTGGGTAGTAATCTATAAGCCTATAGCGTAATACAGCACATGTTTGCAATTCAAAAACACTCTATGACGTATTAATTCTAGTGACTATCAGCGTAAAAACTATAAACCTTAAAACATATATTGGGTAGCTTTCTGTTGCCTTACATCATAACACTATGTTGTTTAGTAATTTAATTCTCTATATCGCAACTTTATAAAGGATACTTAATACTGAGTAGCAGTTTGTTGCCTTACATCGCAACATTGTGTTGTTTAGCAATTTAATGCTCTATACCGTAACCATATTAGTGTTGCTTAATTCTGGGTAGAAATTTAATATTTGTAATCTGTAATTATACCAGTGATTATCAACTTCCAAACAGCTTTGTATACACTTGATAATAGGTTCATCTCTACTTGGTCACGGTACTATTATATGTGCAGAGATTACTTTATTGTCCACATAATGGCTGATATTAAAGGACATATTTGAGAATAAGATCAGTTAATAAATAAGCCGTGTGTATTACTACAAGAGACCATCAAATTGTTAAACACATACAACTAATAAATATATACAACTGTTGGTCCGCCCATATTGCACTATTATCAGCATAACGCAAATTCTATAGCACTGTTACTACAAATCCTAAAAAATCTTTTTATACAGTATTTCTATCTGTAGAAGAACCTTATATTGTGGTTACATTTGTGGAAGAACTCTATATTGTTTGACTAAGGGCACATAATATCTGATCAAGGTAACTAATGTTACAACATTACACATATTTTGTACAGTATTAGGTTATTTAAATAACAAACCTAGTTATCTTGTTATTCTATGGTTTCTATACAACATTTGCTCCGTAACAAACTTTACTCAATTAGGGACTATTATTTAATTAAATCTCAACAGCTCAATATATAAACAACCTTCTGTATAGATATTTTGTGTTTTATTAGCTTACTCCATAACATTTGTTTTACTTAATATCAAGGTTAGATGTAGACAGTGTACAAGACATCTCAACACTGATTTTCTATTCAAGTAGCATTTAACAGCCAGAGCAATATTTTAGAGCTTTGTCTCCTAATCACACTGGTACCACTAATACTAATTATTATTACTTTGTGGCGCAAATCACTATTCCTTTTGAATTGTGTGCTATCTTATTTTAGCACATTTTCAATAGAGTGACTCAATTTGATCCTTTATAGGATAGACTCACACCACTTGATGTTTTTAATGGTTTTTGTCCCATTTAACCCATACTTAATAAAGTTTATCATTTTAACAGCTATTTTCCCCTTTTAGGGTAATTCAATACCTAGTGTGTTTCCTATTGACACATCATCATATAGTAGATTGTAGACCTTTTTTCATAATTGGTCTTAATATTTTGGCCAATATAGAGATGATGAGTGCTTTCTAGTTTACACATTTTTCCGAAGGTTTTATACCTTCTTTAGCATATACAGATATATATATAGGAATATCTATTTAAAAATACAAAGAACATTTACCCCTATGTAAAGAACATTGTAATGTTAAATATTTACTGTAAATACACAGTAAAATACATTATTAAATATTATTATTGAATAAAAATTATTTTAAATGTTTTAAGGCATTTGAGTGGAAAGGGCTCCAAAGTGTGTTTATATATATATATATATATATATATATATATATATATATATAGATTAATTGGAGATAATAGGGAGAGAAAATTACATTCAGGCTCCCATATTGCAACTATGGGGTAAATTGCCTGATAAAATATAAACCTGGATAGTGCTAGATAAACCAGGTCCTGGTGCAGACCCCAAATATTTTATAAAGTTCAAATATATTTATATAAGTAAATACATCTTACACACCGCAGAGCTATATGAGATGCTGTGTTGAAAGTAGGGGATTGCAGCACTCAGTATTAACTTCTCCAATCTTATATGAAGAGACAAGCTGAAACAAAGTATCAAAACAAAGGCTCATACACACATGGTCCAATTAAAGTGTAACGCATTTATTTACACATGTTTAACCTAAACCTTAATATGCCACTGCAGTGGAACGTTTAGCAAAATCTAAACTCATGGGTACTAAATTCGTGAATGACTATCTCAGACGAATGCTAAAGTAAACATACATACAAAAGTCGGTGCCTAAAGAAACCGGAACCCGGTCTGAGCTGCCTGAGACCTATCCTAATTCTTGGAAGAGGTTGTATATGTTTTTCTATTTATTTATTGCCGCAATTTGGGAAAAGCCAGATGTCAATTTCTAATACTCATGTTTCATAAGTGCTGACATAGGAGGACGCTTTTACCTCGAGTCTGTCAGCTGTTTCTCCAATAACAGTACTTTTTCAAGATGAACTCAGATGTTGCTTTTTTGCATCAGAAATTTCACTATAACTAACACAAGATTTGTGGAACTTTTGTTTTATTTGGGACATTTTGTTTCTATTTTGTTTTAATTTTTATGTTATGCTTTACATTTCTTTTGTATGTATGTTTACTTTAGCATTCGTCTGAGATAGTCATTCACGAATTTAGTACCCATGAGTTTAGATTTTGCTAAACGTTCCACTGCAGTGGCATATTAAGGTTTAGGTTAAACATGTGTAAATAAATGCGTTACACTTTAATTGGACCATGTGTGTATGAGCCTTTGTTTTGATACTTTGTTTCAGCTTGTCTCTTCATATAAGATTGGAGAAGTTAATACTGAGTGCTGCAATCCCCTACTTTCAACACAGCATCTCATATAGCTCTGCGGTGTGTAAGATGTATTTACTTATATAAATATATTTGAACTTTATAAAATATTTGGGGTCTGCACCAGGACCTGGTTTATCTAGCACTATCCAGGTTTATATTTTATCAGGCAATTTACCCCATAGTTGCAATATGGGAGCCTGAATGTAATATTCTCTCCCTATTATCTCCAATTAATCTATTCATTAAATTTAAGGAATAAAGGAGAGGATTCTCAATATTCCGTTCTTTGGGATAGAGAAAATATTTAGTAAGTTTGTTGTTTAAATAAATACTCACTAACTTTTCCTTGTCAAGCTGTAAACTTTGTTGATAAACGTTGAATGATGGCTTTTACCCTCTCAGACGAGGTCTGGGAAGCTGAGCTGAAAGAATCTCTTACAAACACTAACTTAGAAAGTAGTGATCTAGAAACGAATGTGTTCAATGCTTTTAAAAAATATAAAAATTGCATTGTAAAACAGGTAAAAGTAAGAGCAGAAAATTCAAGCCTAGCAAACTATGTGGAGAAAAAAATAGTCCCTAGAGGGTTAAGACTTTTCCTAGATCCGGGTTTCAATGCTAGGGAGGAAGAAGGAGGCCTAGAATTTTTAGATGAATGGAATGAGAAACTATCTTCATGTGCGCTTGGAATGATAGAGATGTTAATTAAAAGGAATGATAAAAGACTGGATAAAATAAAGGAAGATGTTGAGTCAGCTTTACAAGTCGTAAATAAATTTGACCATGATCCGAACTTTGAAAAGCTTAATGAAGAAACTAAAATTCATATTTCTAGATTGCAAGCAGAAATCAAAGTTAGGAAGTGCAGAAAATTGCATCGGGATCAGGAAGACTATCAAAATAAAAAAGTATATGTATATAAATTTGATAGAGGTTCCTATGATTCAGGGACAGATGTGTCAGATATAGAGAATGAAGATAGTTCTTCAAAAAACGAGGGAGGCCCTGGATCACTAACTACAGGCCAGGGCAATCTAGGAAGAGAAGAGGGGGGAGGAAGAGGAGCAGAAAAAATAAAGAATATAACAACTGTAAAAAGGAGGTATCCCCAGCGAGAACAGAGAGGGAGAGGGGGAAATATGAGGCAGAGGCAAGGGAACAGAGGGAGGCCACGAAGGAGACCCTATCAGGGCTACTAATCCCTACTTCATCTAAAGATGAGTTACAGATTATTAATCTTTCCTCATTTAAATTAAAACTAACACACATTGAAGTTCTAAGAAAAGGTTTATCCTTTAGTCCGACTAACAAACTAAACAAGTTTGATTTCATTAAAGATTTACATCTCTTTGCAAGAAAACTAGTGTTACACCACATAATGTACCAATCGTCTGAAAATAAGAAAGACGAAGAGGCAGTCCTTGCCCTCACATCCCTCTTGGATGACAACGAATCCATAACTATTCCTGAAAATACAGGAATATTTAGATCCAATTTAAGGACAAAATCCACCTATATGCCCTCTATAGCACAGGTACCTGCTGTTTCCATGTTTGTCAAAGCAGTTGAAAAGGAAATTGAACAGCTAGCTGAGGATAGGATTCAGTCTGACAATTTAACTTCAAGCCAAAGAATGGCGTTAAAAGAACTAACTCAAGCAAAAGGGATAGTGTTTAAGCCAGCGGACAAGGGTGGTAATCTAGTTTTGATGGATGAAACTTTCTATCTTAATGAATCAAAAAGACAACTGTTGGACAGAACTCAGTATGAAAAACTACCAAAAAATCCCTTGACAAATATGAAATTGAGATTGTATCATATTTTACAGGGAGCAAAAATGGATGGTCTCATTTCCCTGGAGGAGTTTAAGTTTTTGAATCCGGTGTGTCCAGTGATGCCTACCTTTTACACTATCCCGAAAATTCATAAAAATAAGTCTCACCCACCAGGGAGACCAATAGTATCGGGAATAGGAGGCATCAGTGAACACATCGGACAATATGTAGATTTCTTTTTAAGACCGTTCCTTCTATCACTGCCCTCTTATGTCAAGGACACCCCAGATCTCCTTCGGAAAATTGATGACATATCTGTTTCAACTGACACTATTCTTGTGTCACTTGACGTAGAAAGTCTCTATTCCTCAATACCTCATGAGGTGGGGATTGGTGCAAGTGAACACTTTTTGAGATCTAGAGGCTCAGAGAGTAATAATCATACTGAATTTGTTATTAAGTTGCTAAGATTTGTATTAGAAAACAATGTATTTGAATTTGATGGCTCAATTTACAGACAGGTCAGGGGGACAGCAATGGGAGCCGTATGTGCACCCACATACGCATGCTTACATTTGGGGGCATGGGAGCTGGACATCTTTGAAAAATTTGGGGAGGTGTTCGGTTCCCATGTATCCCTATGGCTCAGATATGTGGACGACATCCTTATGTTTTGGGATGGCCCCCTGACCAGTCTGGTGGAATTTATTGACTCATTAAATAGAAATGACCGGAACATCCTGTTGACACATGTATACAGTATGAAAGAATTACCTTTCCTGGATATCTGTATCAAAAAAGAAGGTAATAAAATAACTACTGAAAATCATCGAAAGACCACAGCAACAAATAGCTTATTAGAAGCTTCCAGTAGCCACCCGGAATCACTCAAAAGAGGCATTCCCTTTAGACAACTGCTGAGATTGAAGAGAAATTGTTCTTCAAAAACAAAATTTGAGCATCATGCTCAAATAATGTGTGAAAAATTCATTGAAAGAGGATATTCGAATAAATTAATAAAATTCACCCTTAACAAAGTGAGGAAACTAAATAGAAACGATCTCCTTTATTCAAATAATGTCAAGATCACTACAGATGGTAATACAAGATTCATTACAACATTTAATTGCCAATGGCAGGCTTTGAGAGACATTTTGTCTCGACACTGGCATTTGTTATCTTTTGATGAAAAAATAGCTGAAAAAGTGGGTCCAAGACCCCTTTTGACCGCAAAAAAATCTCCTAACTTAAAAGAGAAGTTGGTAAAAAGCAGATTTGTAAGGTCAGAACCCACAACAAGCTGGCTAACTAAATACCAACGAGTTAAAGGCAGTTTCCCATGTGGACATTGTGTGTATTGTCCCTACATGTTAAAGTGTAAAACTTTTTCGGCCAATACCAATAATAACTTTGAAATAAGGTGTTTTTCAAATTGCAACACAGTAGGAGTGGTATATCTCTTACAATGCTCCTGTCCCCTGTTCTACGTAGGTAAAACAAAACGGATGTTCAAGGACAGGGTACAGGAGCATAGAGATGACATACTCTTTGAAAGAGATACTAGTGTTGCAAGACATTTCAAAGATGTACATAATAGCAGCACTATATCCTTAAAATTTGTTGGCATTGATCAAGGACTGACAAATGGCAGAGGAGGGGACAACAATATATGTCTTCTTAAAAAAGAAGCCAGGTGGACTTATGTTTTAAAAACTGTATCCCCTTATGGCTTAAATGAAAGAATTGAATTTAGGTCTTTCCTAGGCTAAAAACAGAAATAATTTGAGAAAACAACCTAGGTTGTCCGATCAGGTAATAATAAATAACTTGTGAAATGATTCCTTTTGTATTCACATTTCTATCATTCCATAAAAAGCCCAAGCACAATTATGAAGGAAAATAGTGTTCATCTTGATTTCTTATTTTCAATATTGTAAATAATTTAGGCAAAATCTATCGCAGTAGAGGAGTTTGAAATTAAAATAGATTCATAGAAGGCTCTGCATAACTTGGTCCCTTTAATAGTGTCTTAACCCATTTGTTTTTCGCCTTTTATTTGGTCTGTTATATTAGGTATAAATTAGGATAATAGCAAAGTATTTTGGTCTAGCATATAAAAGTAAGGAAATCTAAACAATGGTGTTGTCAAGTAAACCTTCCTATTGGCTGGAGTATATACGCCCTATTTGCTTTCCTAATACCTGTAGGAGATTTAAATGAAAGGAGAGTTCACCTGTGACTGATAGTCCTGACGAGGCCCTGACGCAAAGCATTGTGGGGCGAAACGCGCGTCGACACAGTCATTTGAAAGTTTTAGCGGCAGCAAAACAAGTATCCGGATTTGTGTTGAACAATAACACTTGGATTCTGGCTAAGGTCGGCAGAGGTGATTGAAAGTGGATCTACCCTACATAAAGTCTCGAAGTCCAAATTGCACAAACGAATGTGTCAAGTAACGTAACGAGTGATCTGGGTGAGACAAAAGCCGGATGCCAAGTCCTGGCTCACTTCATATGGTATACCTCAAGTCGGTGCCTAAAGAAACCGGAACCCGGTCTGAGCTGCCTGAGACCTATCCTAATTCTTGGAAGAGGTTGTATATGTTTTTCTATTTCTTTATTGCCGCAATTTGGGAAAAGCCAGATGTCAATTTCTAATACTCATGTTTCATAAGTGCTGACATAGGAGGACGCTTTTACCTCGAGTCTGTCAGCTGTTTCTCCAATAACAGTACTTTTTCAAGATGAACTCAGATGTTGCTTTTTTGCATCAGAAATTTCACTATAACTAACACAAGATTTGTGGAACTTTTGTTTTATTTGGGACATTTTGTTTCTATTTTGTTTTAATTTTTATGTTATGCTTTACATTTCTTTTGTATGTATGTTTACTTTAGCATTCGTCTGAGATAGTCATTCACGAATTTAGTACCCATGAGTTTAGATTTTGCTAAACGTTCCACTGCAGTGACATATTAAGGTTTAGGTTAAACATGTGTAAATAAATGCGTTACACTTTAATTGGACCATGTGTGTATGAGCCTTTGTTTTGATACTTTGTTTCAGCTTGTCTCTTCATATAAGATTGGAGAAGTTAATACTGAGTGCTGCAATCCCCTACTTTCAACACAGCATCTCATATAGCTCTGCGGTGTGTAAGATGTATTTACTTATATAAATATATTTGAACTTTATATATATATATATATATATATATATATATACAGTATATATATACAGTATATATATATATATATATATATATATATATGTTTATAAATGTGTATATATGTGTTATATTTGTATATATGTTTGAATATACATATATACATATATAAATGCATAAATACACATGTATATACATATATATAAAACCACCCATACACATACTTAGACACACACATATATATATAATATATATATATATATATATATATACAGTGTATATATATAGAGTATATATATATATATATATATATATATATATATATATATATATAAAACACAGGAATGGACAACACTCACAGACTGGACTGGGTACACATCCTAAGCCACAGAAAACTCCACAGCCCTGAACACTGACAGACAGCTGCAAAGTTCCCAGCAACCCAGACAGTTAACCCCAGAGCAGCTTGGGTGACAGGCCCGCCAGGGAGCATTACAAACATTATTAACACAACACACAGAAAACCCGGCACTCGCCAGCAGATTCACAGCAATGTTTAAAAGCAAAACTGGGGGAAGTCAGTTACATTTGGCGCCAAAGGATCAAGCCCAGGTTCATGACAAGGTCTCCCCCTTCCTGGGACCCTAAACCAGCACCCACACAATGCATACTTCCAAACAAACCAACTGGGAACCTCCCAGGGTGACACAGGCTTTTGTAACCTCCCCTATGTACAAACAAAACACAGGAATGGACCACACTCACAGACTGGACTGGGTACACATCCTAAGCCACAGAAAACTCCACAGCCCTGAACACTGACTGACAGCTGTAAAGTTCCCAGCAACCCAGGCAGTTAACCCCAGAGCAGCCTGGATGACAGGTCTGCAGAGGAGCATTACAAACATTATTAACACAACACACAGAAAACCCGGCACTCGCCAGCAGATTCACAGCAATGTTTAAAAGCAAAACTGGGGGAAGTCAGTTACATTTGGTGCCAAAGGATCAAGCCCAGGACCACGACAAGGTCTCCCCCTTGCTGGGACCCTAAACCAGCACCCACACAATGCATACTTCCAAACAAACCAACTGGGAACCTCCCAGGGCGACACAGGCTTTTGTAACCTCCCCTATGTAAATACAAAACACAGGAATGGACCACACTCACAGACTGGACTGGGTACACATCCTAAGCCACAGCAAACTCCACAGCCCTGAACACTGACAGACAGCTGCAAAGTTCCCAGCAACCCAGGCAGTTAACCCCAGAGCAGCCTGGGTGACAGGTCTGCAGGGGAGCATTGCAAACATTATTAACACAACACACAGAAAACCCGGCACTCGCCAGCAAATTCACAGCAATGTTTAATAGCAAAACTGGGGGAAGTCAGTTACATTTGGTGCCAAAGGATCAAGTGCAGGACCACAACAAGGTTTCCCCCTTCCTGGGACCCTAAACCAGCACCCACACAATGCATACTTTCAAACAAACCAACTGGGAACCTCCCAGGGTGACACAGGCTTTTGTAACCTCCCCTATGTAATGTCAGTTACATTTGGCGCCAAAGGATCAAGCCCAGGTTCATGACAAGGTCTCCCCCTTCCTGGGACCCTAAACCAGCACCCACACAATGCATACTTCCAAACAAACCAACTGGGAACCTCCCAGGGTGACACAGGCTTTTGTAACCTCCCCTATGTACAAACAAAACACAGGAATGGACCGCACTCACAGACTGGACTGGGTACAAATCCTAAGCCACAGCAAACTCCACAGCCCTGAACACTGACAGACAGCTGTAAAGTTCCCAGCAACCCAGGCAGTTAACCCCAGAGCAACCTGGATGACAGGTCCGCAGAGGAGCATTACAAACATTATTAACACAACACACAGAAAACCCGGCACTCGCCAGCAGATTCACAGCAATGTTTAAAAGCAAAACTGGGGGAAGTCAGTTACATTTGGTGCCAAAGGATCAAGCCCAGGACCACGACAAGGTCTCCCCCTTGCTGGGACCCTAAACCAGCACCCACACAATGCATACTTCCAAACAAACCAACTGGGAACCTCCCAGGGCGACACAGGCTTTTGTAACCTCCCCTATGTAAATACAAAACACAGGAATGGACCGCACTCACAGACTGGACTGGGTACACATCCTAAGCCACAACAAACTCCACAGTCCTGAACACTGACAGACAGCTGCAAAGTTCCCAGCAACCCAGGCAGTTAACCCCAAAGCAGCCTTTGCAGTCAAATACATGGCGATATACCATATACATTTGAACCATTATTAAAATTGTATATGAATATTTTTAAGATATTTGTCGCTATTTAAGCATTCAGCTATTATTCTGACTTTTGATATTTAATTTTATGTAGTTTAAATTCTAGCTAATTCATAGCGCCAGATCCACTTTGCTTTAATAATTTTTGTGTTTTAACCTAACTACTGGGGAGGAGTAGTTTTTTTAGATCTTGGCCTTTTGGATATATTGTGAGTACCAATATCACCACTCAAATATACTTCAGTTGCACTAACCCGATGCACATTAAATTGGATTGCACATTACTTTTAACTTGTAATATGTGCGCAAGTTAACATGGTCACGATATTACAACATCGCACCCACATGAATGATAGCATGCCACTTGTTATCTAGCCAGACACAGTGATCTATGTGCTTGTTAGCATGCGATACCAATACTACATTTTTTTTGTAAATTTATTTCAATAATGTGTATTTTTTTATAATTGTATTAAATGTTTTTTTTTAATCCATATATGTTATTTTCTGACCTTGTAAAGAGTTAAATATAAAATGTCAAAATGTACAGTCCATGCATAGAACGGTTTGAAAACTTTTAGCTTCAATTGTTGTGAAGAAATTATATATATAGATATATATAAATTACACACAAAAAAATCACCCCCCATTTTTCAGTATTACATCACAATTAATGTCCTTTTAAATGTAAAACACATGATGCACATAGCATTAATTAGTCAGCGGGGGTGTTATGTTTGGGTCTGCCTTCCAGGTACAGATAACCTTTTGAATTCCTGGAGTATGTTCTTGTACTATTTCGTTGACTCTACACTCTAGAGCTCCCTCTACAGGTTGCTTGTATAACATACACATATACTGCTGTCACAAGATATATGATTAAGCACACTCCAATGTCTACATTAGCATGCCCTTGTGGAAAGGGACCAAGCTTCAAACAGGGAAGAAAATAAATAAATAAATGTTATAATAGAAGAAAATTGTAAAGACTTTTAAAATTCTATGTTCTATCTATGGAATATGTTATCCTGCTTGAGATTGGATATCCTTTATCTGGTATGTCGATTTCAGGGGGGGGCATAAGGGCTGGCCTCCCTATGTGACACTAGGTGATTGCTTTATTATTTCATTAGTAGGTCTTTAGTAATGCTAAAACTTCTGACTGTGGAAACCAATGTGCCCCCATGGTTTCTGGAGACAGCACTGAGAGTTAGTTATATGAAATGCTCAGCAAGTATCTCCACCAGTCAATACCAAACCATAGTTATAGAAGCAGGGTTGCAATTCTGATCTCAGAATTTTACAGTGAAAAATAAGCTTATTTTTTTGTCAGGAACGGTCACTAACAATATGTCACTGTAGACTCTGTAATACTATGGTATATATTTCCACAGACAGTGGAAACAAGAGAGACCAGGATGCTAGTCTTTACAGCCTTCTACAGGAATTTTAGGCTACTGCAACTTGATTAAAGGGACACTCAGGTTAAATTAAATTGTCATGATTCAGATACAGCATGTAATTTTAAACAACTTTCCAATTAACTTCCATTAAAAAAAATGTACACAGTCTTTTATATTTACGATTTTTGATGAGTCACCAGATCCTACTGAGCATGTGCAAGAATTCACAGACTATACGTATATGCATTTGTGATTGGCTGATTGCTATCACATGGTACAAGGTGAGTGGAAATATACATAACTTTGAAATTTGTTATAAAAAAATCTACTACTCATTTGAAGTTCAGACGTAGGCCCCAATTTATCAAAGGGCTTGCGGACCTGATCCGACACTGCGGATCAGGTCCGCAAGACCTCGCTAAATGTGGAGAGCAATACGCTCTCCGCATTTAACATTGCACCAGCAGCTCACAAGAGCTGCTGGTGCAACGCCGCCCCCTGCTGACTCGCGGTCAATCAGCCGCCAGCAGGGAGGTGTCAATCAACCCGATCGGGTTGATTTCCGGTGATTCAGAGCAGGCGGACAGGGTTATGGAGCAGCGGTCTTTAGACTGCTGCTTCATAAGTTGTGTTTCTGGCGAGTCTGAAGACGGCCCGTCAAGCTCCGTACGGAGCTTGATAAATGGGCCTGTAAGTGCTATTGCATTGTCTTGTTATCTTGCATTTGTTGATTATGCAAATCTAATGTGTTGACTGGTCCTTTAACTACACAAAAGTCAACCTTTTATTTATTTTTTTAAATCTGTAAACCAGATTTATCATTACAAGTTTAGGGCTATACAAACAGAACATTTGTAAAGTAAAATTAAAATGTTATCAGATGTCATGTATTGTAGGCTCTGTCTGAGTGGCAAGTAATATATGGTGCTAATATGTTTTGGGGGGGGTTTCATCACACATACATAATGTTCAGGAACAAAGTGTAATTTTACCCAGAATTAAGGTAGTGTTTATGGATGTCATTAACAGATAATCCATTAAATTCTAAACTGATGTAAGTTTTATTTCAAGAGAAAATACATTTTGCCGTAAGAGAAGCCAGTTCCTGCTAGGAGCAGGTATTCTCAAATTCACCAATATTAAAATACAACGCCTCCTTGTTTTCCCGTATAAAAAGGGGCTGTTCAGATTTGAGACCATATTTTTTATGTCCTAGATACTTTCTACCATATCACATTTATGCCTAAATATAAGAATATATTTAGAGTAGTAATCCCTTAGCATACCTCCAAAAATGGGGGTGGAGCCTCACTATATCGGGGGCAGAGTAGTAGAAAAGTGGCAGTGTATTGATCGACATCTGAAAACCAGGACTTTTATAAAATGTGGGGTGGTTGCAAGTTCTGCCTTGAATTGGCTACTGTATGTACACTGCTTTTCTCAAATTATGACGATTCTGAACATTCCCAAGCCACTTGGCAGTCATGACAGATGGGCAAAAAGTGTTATTATGTAAAGGAGCAAAGGTCTGTGGAAAATCACTCTGATACACTAGAAGTATTGATGAATCATGCATACAGATAATGAAAGAACAAAGATATCAACTTCTTTGACTACACCCACAACAAAAGGAACTATGTACAACAAAAGATAACTGGCCATAAAAATGATTATGGAATACGGTTAAAGGAAGTTGTGTATTTGAGAAAATCTTTTACCTCCCCATCCCAACAATTTAGGAAGTTGGCTCATTTCTCATTTTCTAAGACCTAAGAAACATAGATGCTCATGTATCCCCATTAGACAACCAAGGATCATCGATTTGTATTAAAATTAATAATAAAAGATTGGGAGAACGTTTGAGTTGGAAGTCATCATGCCATGTAACTAACCCTCTTAATTTTCTTTCCTTCCCTAAATCCTGCTACCCTAGACAGAGACATAGTTGTCCTAGGCCGAAATATGCCAGTGATTATGGGTTTCATGTTTGTGGTAATTGTTGTCATATTTTTATCAAATTTATAAGATCAGATTATTTTTTATTAATTAGCTATTACTGGGGATTAATTTGGTTTGTCCACGTCCTGATACCAACTAAAAATCACTGTGGACTTTGGTAACATTACTAATTTATCACAGCAGGAAAACAGGCCAAGACAACCCAGTCTGACCAAATAGAATGTAGGCCTTAAAGTGAAGGTAAAGCTAGCCTCTCCGCTATCCTCAGTTACATAGTTCATTTAAATTAAATAGGACTTTCATTCATCTTTTTTTTTACAGTTATATGTAAATACATATTTCGCCGCAATTAAACTATATTTTTTCAGACTTACAATTCAACCCGTTTTTTCAATGTCTTTTTACTTCCTGATCACATTTTCCTATCTACCAATTGACTTTCTGGCCGATCGGCGGCCGTGAAGTGACATCATCCTACAATGTATGGAATTGCGCATGCGGCAAATATTTTTAAGCCAGCGTTATGTTGGACGCGCGTTCCCGAGTCGCGCATGCGCATATCTTTTTTTGGTAACTGAGCCCAGAACGTCATGTGTTGAGACTGCGGCTCCACAACATAGAAGGACATAACATTAATAGCGATCACAAGTCTATGTAAGTATAAGGGTTCTTGCATTTAAGGAACGATCGAAGATTCGCGCATGCGCAATGCCCCTCAGTGCTTGTGAACGCGCATTTGTGTTTACGTGTAGAGCGGGTGGGAGCGCTCCACATGTAAACACACACAAAGATAGGAAGTTGAGGATGGGCGGAGCATGCATGATCACAGCATGTAATTTCAATGTTAAAAAATAAAGTCTTATTAAAAAAATTTAAAATAAAAAATATAGCGATCTCAATCTGTTAATAATATAGAATACATTGATGTGTTGTAAAGCTCCAAAGTTTACCTTCACTTTAAATAATAAATTGAATTACTTTAGCTTCTTCTTAGTTATCTATGGTTATGTGCTCAAAATTGTCTGTTTATTAACTATTGGTATTTAATTAATCAATTAATTAACTAATAAATTAATTACTTGTCAACTGCCAATAGAGATATCTCACAATGCCCTGTTAGTAAAAATAATAGCAAGACTACACTTGAAAAAGTAATTCTCTCTCAGGTCTGACATATTCTGTTAAAGGGACAGTCAACACCAGAATCTTTGTTATAAAGGGACAGTATAGGGGAGCGCTAAAAGCTGGTTGGTGATAATGTTATTAGACCTTAATAAGGGTAGTATAGCATCATAAAGATGTTGATCTAGAAGTCAGTAACTTCTCTCCTCCTTATGGTAAATAGTGTTTAATTTAGTAATTAAAGGGATGTGATTAAAGGTGATAAAATAATAATGAATGATAAAATATATGTGAGAAATAGATAAGAATGTAAATATTATTTGGATAAAAATGACACAATAGCGTATCTGTATATATATTTATGCACAAGGAAATGTGTGTGTGCACGTATGTATACACATATAAAACGGAATAAAAAAATCAATGCTCTTGTTTAAAAACAGGGATATTAACGTGTTAAGCGTGGTCTAAAATGTGGTCAATTGACCGATGAGGTAAATATATGTGTATTCTTAAACACTTGAAAAATAAAAAAAGATACAAAATAGATTGATTCAATGATGAAAACAATAGATAATTACAGGTGGCCCTCGGTTTACAACGGTTCAATTTGCACCGTTTCAGAATAACAACCTTTTTTTTCAGTCATGTGACTGCTATTGAAAAGCATTGAGAAGCAGTGCATTGATTAAAATAGCCAGTAGGTGGAGCTGTCCGCTTGTGTTGCAGCAAAGATATGCAAGCCAAGCAAGCTGAAATTAATCAGTTTAACCAGACCTGAGCTATCGAGCAGCTTGCAAAGGAACAAGATCTTCCTGTCTATAAATCAGTCCAGATTGGAATGCATAGAAAGAACTGTTTGCAGAAAAATGCAAGTAAAGTCTGTGTTGTGTGACTATTTTATTAGGTTTATAATGCTGTTTAGCAAATGTTTTTGTTCATTTAACTTAGTTTAATTATATATTCTGTGTTGTGTAATTATTTTATTAGGTTTATAATGATGTTTAACATTTAAAGTCTTCATTTCAAAGCTTTAAAAATAATGTATTAGGTGTTACTTATGCCAATTTTGAGAGGGGCCTGGAACCTAACTCCCTCACTTCCCCTTGACTTACATTATAAACGGGGTTTCAATTTACAATGGTTTCGATTTACAACCATTTCTTCTGGAACCTAACCCCGGCGTAACTGAGGGATACCTGTATTTAAAAGTAGTTTACTATAAGTTGATGTGGTTAATATATAAAACCAGTAGTGAAAAATCAGAGTCTAAATCATATAACATAAAAATAATTGTTTAACATAAAAATAATTGTATAAAATAAAATAAAAAATTCAAATGTAACAATAGTTATGACAACAAATGTAACAATTCAGTGACAAATAGATTATATAGCCACTGTAGCAATATTCCCAGTGAAACGATATTCTAGGGTAAACGATAGTTTACTGAAGTACACTAGTTATAGTGGGTTATGGGCACTGTTTATAGTGCTGTGTAATGAGCTCGAGCTATTAAAAATATATATATTTAAAAAATCACACTGCAGTGGATACCAAACACACTTTAGGTGTAAGTGGTGTTTGATTAAAAAGCAAACCTTGACCTTAGTAGATATTTCTTGGCCAAATAATGATGAATGGAAAAGTTTCTTTTGAACAGGTTCCATTTTGAAAAGGAACCGTTAAAAGTGTACCTGTGTAGCTGTCTCTGTATTTTCGTTTGGCAAAGAGCCGTCACAAAATGTAGCTGTGTAGCTGTCTCTGTACTGAAGATCCGTGATCGAAAGCGTGTGTTCCAACCCAAACTTCCGGGTCACAGGTGATGGCAGGTCACTAGTAGTGACGTAAATGGTGAAAGCTGATATGACAAAGATGGTAAGCCCTTATGTGTTCCAACAGTTTGGTAGTTATTGCAGATGTAAGCAATCCGTATGTAAAGGGGTCTTGTGGCACAGTTCTCAGAGCCACTTTATATGGATAGCAGGGTGTCGGTTTTGAACCTGATTCCGGCTGTATAGGAATGCAGAAAGTCGGTATTTGTAGCCGGTTCCGATGGTAGGGTTTGTTATCTCAAGTGCTATTAGTAATAGCTGACTTTTCCCACCTGATAATTGGTGAATCTTCTGTTAGCTACTATCGCAGCTTCAAATAGCAAAAGATGGAGATATAGCGGTATCACAAGTCAAATGTTAAAACGGAACTTATCTCAGTAAGACCGGATAACAAAGCTATCTTTCTCTGGGCAAATCTACGTTGGCCTTTATCAAGATTAACTAACTAATAAATTAATTACTTGTCAACTGCCAATAGAGATATCTCACAATACACTGTTAGTAAAAATAATAGCAATACTACACTTGAAAAAGTAATTTTCTCTCAAGTCTTACATATTCTGTTACAGGGACAGTCAACACCAGAATATTTGTAGTTTAAAATGATAGATAATCCCTTTATTACCCATTCCCCAGTTTTGCATAACCAACACAGTTATAATAATACACTTTTTGGACACTTTGACTCTGCAATCTGCCCCCTTATTTCAGTTCTTTTGACAGACTTGCATTTTAGCCAATCAGTGCTCACTCCAGGGTAACTTCACTTGCATGAGCTCAATGTTATCTATATGAAACATGACCTAACTCCCTCTAGTGGTGAAAAACTGTCAAAATGCTTTCATATTAGAAGCGGCCTTCAAGGTCTAAGAAATTAGCATTTAAACCTCCTAGGTTTAGCTTTCAACTAAGAATACCAAGAGAACAAAGCAAAATTGGTGATAAAAGTAAATTGGAAAGTTGTTTAAAATTACATGCCCTATCTGAATCATGAAAATAAAAAAATAAATTGAACTTGACTGTCCCTTTACAGATCTCTCTGTTTTTCTCACAAACTAAAAGGTGATGCGATTGCATTAACTACACAAAACAAATTTTGTCCCATTGCCTTTTTTACCGAAAAACCGCTTTCAATTTCCAGTTATTTACGCAACAAAAAACTGTAGAAAACGAAAGCTAAGAATCAAATGCATGTTAGTCATAATAATTCCTAAGAAAAGAAATACAAATGTTTTGTAATCTTTTATATATAACCCCTATTTTGTCTACTTTTAGCACTACCACATTCTTCTGAGTTTATATCATCACTGGTATTCAATGTCAGTTTCTATGTATATGCCTCAAATGCACAATACATTTTTATTATGTTTGAAAATTATTTTTTTTTACTTACTTTGCATTTTCTTTCTTGCAGGGGTTATCTAGTTTTCTAAACTGAAGTGTGACAATTTATTTTTGTTACATTTAAGGACCTAAAGCATTTTTAGTTGTGATGAGTTTGCAGCAGAAGCATACACACTGGTCCAAATTACAAGTGGAGTGCTAATTAACGCTCCCACTCGAACGTTTACTGCGCTAGAAGTAAGCTTTTTTGCATGCAGCTGGTTGTGCTCGTATTATGAATTTAAAGTAAACTGTTTTTAATAGCACTCTAACCTGACAAGTGCAAAAAAAAAAAATTACTTACAATGCTCACGTATTCCCTTATAGAAGTCAATGGAGCAAAAAAACAACCCCACTCTTGCACAAGCCCGATCGCATATTCTTAAGTGCGCTAAAAACAAAATGAAATATGAATATTTCTAATTTCAATGTTCTTCACATAGCAGAATATGGGCTATTTATTCATAAATACACAGTTCTACATATATCCAATGGTATTTTGGTACAATAGATATCTATACCTGTATATATACATGATTATATATAGGTATGTATTTACACAGATATATAGAGAAATATATATTTAGAAATACTTGTGCAGAACATTGGAATGTGAAATATTTACAGTAAATACATAGTTAAAACCATTATTAAAATAAGAATATTGCATAAATATGTTTTTTCATGTTTTCATATATATATATATATATATATATATATTATATATATATATCTTTTAATACAGACTCAGGAGACACTGATAACACTGATAACGAAACAGCAGAGAGAGTTACATCTGATAATAGTGACAATGTAGTTAAATCAATATTGAAACCCCAAAGACAACCCAAATAAACGGTGGTTTTCAGTAAAGGATTGGATGCAGAAAGAGAAAAATCAGTTCCAAAGATAGGGGACACTTCTTCACTATCCTCAGCCTAACCAGTCTAAATAATGGTATTGGTGTAGACGAATTAGAACAGGTTTTTCAACTCCCCCTAGGAAACCTTGCAAAAGGAGGAGGAGAGGGGCAGAGGGAGGAGCTATCCCAAGGCAGAGCCAACAGAGATACCCACAGAGACAAGCGAAGAACAGGCAGATCAAATACCACTAATAAATATGGATAAAAATGCTATTAATTTAACGACACATGCTTTGAGTGATACACAGATAAAATTGCTTAACTTGGGATTAGGCTTTGTACCTTCTTCAAGATTTAATCTATTTAATCTATTCGATACTCTTGTTGATGTAAATAGACTTATTAGACAGGCTATTTTGGAAGAGAGTAAAATCCTCCCAGATGCAACAGATAGAAAGTCCACTCACTTATTTGATTTTTCTGAGGTGAGAGATATTGTTAACCTAACTTCATTGGAACATGAAAGTTTAAAAAACTTAGGGGAGATTAATTCCCATAACAGGTTTAGACCTAAATCGGTCTTTTATCCAGTCCAAAGCAGAGGGGACATCTTAGTTAACTTCCAAAAGAGAGTTGAAGCAGACTTTGTTGCCCAATCTACTAAACCACTCAAGGGCTATCCCAATTTATCTAGGGAAGAAAGACTAGCCCTGAATCAGTTAAGGGACAATAAAGACCTTGTGATTAAGGCAGCAGATAAGGGCAGAAGTGTGGTGGTCTGGGACGTTAACTCTTATCGGAAAGAGATTCTCAGACAAATATCTAATAATGAGGATTACAAGACTCTTCCTGACAATCCCACACAGAGAAGAGATTCCAAAATGAATTGTCTTCCTTATTGGATGACGACTTATATTTTGGACACTTTGACCGTAACACATTTGAGTTCTTAACAGTTAGGTATCCAGTTATCCCTAATTATTCATGTATTACAGAAGGTTCACAAATCGACAGAATCTGCTAAAGGGAGACCAATCATATCAGGCATTGGATCACTATCAGAACCATTGTCTGAGTGGCTACATAGCATTCTCCAACCTCTGGTAATGGGCTTACCCAGTTATTTAAGAGACACATAACATTTGTTACAAAAAATGGAAACTGTAGTTTGGCAACCAGGGTATGCATGGTTAACAATTGACGTGGTCTCCCTTTATTCATCCATTCCCCACGAAATGGGTTATGAGGCAATTAAATATTTTCTCACCTGTTGTACTAATTTTTCAGTGGAGTTTACAGCTTATTTATCCCAAATATCTAGATTCCTCTTAACACATAACATTTTTTCATTTGAGAGAACTTGTTACCCAAGAAGAGTGCCCTATGCCATAGCTAAAGGACAGTTCATACGTATTAAACAGAACTGTTCAATGGCTATTGATTGTGAGAATCAATGTCAGGATCTTGAAAGAAGATTAATAGAGAGAGGCTGCAACAGAGAGGTTATACACAAAGCCAGAAAAGATGTTGAGGTGATTGACAGGGCAACTCTTTTAAAAGATAAATATAAGAAAACAAACAGTAAATATACATCTGAAGTAATACAGCCAGTTTAATTTGTTACTCAATACTCTACGGATTATTAAAAAGTTTGTCAGATTATCAGAAAACATTTGCCAATGCTCACAGCTGATGATCAGTTATCTGATACGGTCAAACATGGTTGTCGTTTCTCATATTGTTGAGGAACAACCTTGGGAAATATTCTTTCCCCCAGTGAATTGTGCACCAAATCCAAAAGTAGAGCATGGCTAGAAAATAAAGGAATGTACAAATGTAGCTATGGACCATGCATTCCTTGCAGTCATACTGAAAAGCGAACAAGTTTTGTGAGTACAAACACAGGTAAAGAATACCACATGACAGCTTATGCCAACTGTAGAAATAAAAACGTAGTATATCTACTATGGTGTGATTGTAACAATAAACAATACGTTGGGTGTACTACTCAAGAAGTACGTAAGAGGATTCGCCAACACCTCTCAGATATTAATAGATCGAAACAAAGCTCTGAGTTGGCCAAACACCTTATCCTCAATCACAATAGGGATAGTGCAACATTTAAGTGGATGGTGATCGAACATGTGAAAGCCCCTAGACGAGGTGGCAACATTACAAAATTGGTGCAAAAATGTGAAGCCTTTTGGATCTTCACTTTGGGGACTAGGATCCCACGAGGTTTCAATTTTTTTTATGATATAATCAATTATTGGTCCGCTCTCTTTTATCACATGGTTGTAAACCAAGGGCTTCAAATTTTGGTTTTGCAAATTGCAAAATGCTAATATATGTCACCTATGCTTAATAAGACCACCCACTTATAGTTTGCTCAATGAGTGGAGTTGGCTAATAAGTTGATGATTATCTAACTTCAAAAATAATTATATAATAAAAAAAAGGAAAAAAATAAAATAAATTAATTTTAATACAATTTAAATAAAATAAAATATCTATGTAATCAAACACATAATGCACACACATGTACAGGTTCTGGGTTTAGAGCATATTATATAAGTATGAACAAACTCTAGTTATGGTATTTATTTATCTATTTAACATATATTGTTGTTTTTTGTCATCAATAGTTGAATGTATATTCCATCACTATATAGTGTGTAATAGCCTTATAGGATTGTTAGTCATTTGACTTTAAGCTTGCTATACTATATATCATTACAAATAGTGAACTGCCATCTTGGCAGAATAGTTAAAGGAAAAATATGTATACTTTTTGTATCCATTGGAGTATCAGTTTATCTAAACTTTATGTTAATATGTTAATATATTGACTATAGCTGCAGGATGTCAACTCATCATATTATATTATATTTATTTGTATATTCATGCCGAGCATTTAGCTATTCACTATTAATTATTATTAGACAGTTCACTTTGAGGAAACATTATTCGACAGAGGCTATTTTGGAAGAGAGTAAAATCCTCCCAGATCCAACATATAGAGAGTCCACTCACTTATTTGATTTTTCTGAGGTGAGAGATATTGTTAACCTAACTTCATTGTAACATGAAAGTTTAAAAAACTTAGGGGAGATTAATTCCCATAACAGGTTTAGACCTAAATCAGTCTTTTATCCAGTCCAAAGCAGAGGGGACATCTTAGTTAACTTCCAAAAGAGAGTTGAAGCAGACTTTGTCGCCCTGTCTACTAAACCACTCAAGGGCTATCCCAATTTATCTAGGGAAGAAAGACTAGCCCTGAATCAGTTAAGGGACAATAAAGACCTTGTGATTAAGGCAGCAGATAAGGGCAGAAGTGTGGTGGTCTGGGACGTTAACTCTTATCGGAAGGAGATTCTCAGACAAATATCTAATAATGAGGATTACAAGACTCTTCCTGACAATCCCTCATAGAGAAGAGATTCCAAAATGAATTGTCTTCCTTATTGGATGACGACTTACATTTTGGACACTTTGACCGTAACACATTTGAGTTCTTAACAGTTAGGTATCCAGTTATCCCTAATTATTCATGTATTACCGAAGGTTCACAAATCGACAGAATCTGCTAAAGGGAGACCAATCATATCAGGCATTGGATCACTATCAGAACCATTGTCTGAGTGGCTACATAGCATTCTCCAACCTCTGGTAATGGGCTTACCCAGTTATTTAAGAGACACATAACATTTGTTACAAAAAATGGAAACTGTAGTTTGGCAACCAGGGTATGCATGGTTAACAATTGACGTGGTCTCCCTTTATTCATCCATTCCCCACGAAATGGGTTATGAGGCAATTAAATATTTTCTCACCTGTTGTACTAATTTTTCAGTGGAGTTTACAGATTATTTACCCCAAATAACTAGATTCCTCTTAACACATAACATTTTTTCATTTGAGGGAACTTGTTATCTTCAAATACGAGGTACGGCTATGGGGGCCAAATTTGCCCCCTCTTATGCGAACCTAGTAATGGGATGGTGGGAAGCCACTCATATTTACGGTGAAAATAATCCTTTTCACAAAAACATCAAGGCATATCATCGGTTCATTGATGATCTTATCTTCATATGGGTAGGTGATAAGTACAAGGCCGAACTATTTACGGATTATCTGAACATGAACCCTTGGAGTTTAAAATAACTTTTGAATTTGACAAGTTTTGATGTTACTCTAAAATCTGACTCAGTAGCCAAATCTATCACTTCTTCGATTTACAGAAAGCCGATATCAGGTAACACACTCCTACTTAGTAGGAGTTGTCACCCAAGGAGAGTGCCCTATGCCATAGCTAAAGGACAGTTCATACGTATTAAACAGAACTGTTCAATGGCTATTGATTGTGAGAATCAATGTCAGGATCTTGAAAGAAGATTAATAGAGAGAGGCTGCAACAGAGAGGTTATATACAAAGCCAGAAAAGATGTTGAGGCGATTGACAGGGCAACTCTTTTAAAAGATAAATATAAGAAAACAAACAGTAAATATACATCTGAAGTAATACAGCCAGTTTAATTTGTTACTTAATACTCTACGGATTATGAACAAGTTTGTCAGATTATCAGAAAACATGGTTGTCGTTTCTCGTATCGTCAAGGAACAACCTTGGGAAACATTCTTTCCCCCAGTGAATTGTGCACCAAATCCAAAAGTAGAGCATGGCTAGAAAATAAAGGAATGTACAAATGTAGCTATGGACCATGCATTCCTTGCAGTCATACTGAAAAGCGAACAAGCTTTGTGAGTACAAACACAGGTAAAGAATACCAAATAACAGCTTATGCCAACTGTAGAAGTAAAAACGTAGTATATCTACTATGGTGTGATTGTAACAATGAACAATACGTTGGGTGTACTACTCAAGAAGTACGTGAGAGGATTCGCCAACACCTCTCAGATATTAATAGATCGAAACAAAGCTCTGAGTTGGCCAAACACCTTATCCTCAATCACAATAGGGATAGTGCAACATTTAAGTGGATGGTGATCGAACATGTGAAAGCCCCTAGACGAGGTGGCAACATTACGAAATTGGTGCAAAAACGTGAAGCCTTTTGTATCTTCACTTTGGGGACTAGGATCCCACGAGGTTTCAAAATTTTTTATGATATAATCAATTATTGGTCCGCTCTCTTTTATCACATGGTTGTAAACCAAGGGCTTCAAATTTTGGTTTTGCAAATTGCAAAATGCTAATATATGTCACCTATGCTTAATAAGACCACCCACTTATAGTTTGCTTAATGAGCGGAGTTGGCTAATAAGTTGATGATTAACTTCAAAAATAATTATATAATAAAAAAAAGGAAAAAAATAAAATAAATTAATTTGAATACAATTTAAATAAAATAAAATATCTATGTAATCAAACACATAATGCACACATATGTACAGGTTCTGGGTTTAGAGCATATTATATAAGTATGAACAAACTCTAGTTATGGTATTTATTTATCTATTTAACACATATTGTTGTTTTTTGTCATCAATAGTTGAATGTATATTCCAATACTATATAGTGTGTAATAGTCTTATAGGATTGTTAGTCATTTGACTTTAAGCTTGCTATACTATATATCATTACAAATAGTGAACTGCCATCTTGGCAGAATAGTTAAAGGAAAAAATATGTATACTTTTTGTATCCATTGGAGTATCAATTTATCTAAACTTTATGTTAATATGTTAATATATTGACTATAGCTGCAGGATGTCAACTCATCATAGATTATTATCTTTATTTGTATATTCATGCCGAGCATTTAGCTATTCACTATTAATTATTATTATCATTATATCTTTCTAACCAATGTTGCTATTTCACAGATATATATATGGTTAAATAAGACTATTATTAAGTATTAAGTACAACACACTTTTAGACAGATGTTGTTTTCTAATTGTTATGAGCTGCTTATTCTATTTTCATTATTTTATATGTTTAACCAAATTTTTCCTTTTCTTTTACTGAACTCTTCTCTGAAACTGCAGATATATTACTTCTGTATTTTCCAATAAGTGATGTATCTTTAACAACTTACTTTTAGCCTAATAAGTATGTATCAGTACATCATAAAGTTATGGCTTCTCCCATACATCGTTTTCTAAATATCTGAAACTCAAGGTAAAATCCAAGGCTTCTCTGTATAGGATCATCTTCTCAATCCAATTAGCCAACTAGCCTCTGGTCACATTCCAAGAAAACATATCTCCCAAATTTTAACATAGAGGACCTGTTTTTTTTCCCCTTTCCTAGTAACCACTAATCACGTGAGATTTATTGGCCAATCATTATCAGCCAATTAGCTCTCTGCTTTGTAAGGAACTGTAATAGTATAAAAATGCATGTATATGAAAATGTGTTAGTCTTGCGTTGCTGTTTTTTGTTCTGGGACACTGTTGCAACACTGTAATAAAGATTACCTCTCCTGAGGTGAGCCCTTGTTTGATAAATATCTGGTCTGGACCTCTTTATTACTGCACCTGAGACGAGCTCACTCACAACAGTAACTTGGCGACTCTGGTGGGACGTGCTTCAGGTCGACCTTTCCGTGCCTCCCTGGCTGGGAACCAACATCTGCGCGCACCCATCTGATTCAGGTCTATAGCTTACCTGTCAGAGGTTTTGTCTTGTTGGCCAGGGAATCCCGGGGGGCGATAAGGGAGTACGTCCTGAGGAACAGACCACAAACAACGGACACAATCTACCCCTTGGACCATTCTGTGAGTGTCTTCTTGTCTTTTGTGTTCATGTACGTGTAATATATGTTGTGGGTCTTTTACCCTGTTTTTGTTTTATATACTGGATCACTATTAAATTCAGTGGGACATCTGTCTGGCAGTTAAACACCATTAGGGTGCCAGACCACTATAAAATAAAGTTTCAGGTGGTAGGGATTTTACAGAGGCATAAATAGTGATCCAAGACATATTGTGACTTGAGACTATAGTGCTAATCTCTCCCGCTAAACAGGGACGTTGAGGTAGTGTTCATCCGGTAACTGCAGGGACTTGATTGACTATAGTGCTAATCTCTCCCACTAGGCAGGGACGTTGAGGAAGTGTCCGTCCGGTAACTGCAGGGACTTGATTAGGGATTGAAGTGAGGTGTGGATTTTGAGGAGTTAAAGTGCCCCTGTTTTTGGTTGAATTTTTGTAGACTGGGCACTTTGTCATCAAAATTTACATTCACTTTAAGGAACAGGGATATAATAATGGGATCCCGGCTGTCTAAAGTAGACAAAGACTCTCCCCTTGCTAAAGTATATGCAAATTAGGGAAAACTCAGTACTGCTTGGTAAAAAAAAAAATAGACTTTATACTTTGTGCACAGAGCTCTGAGTTTCCTATACTCTCAGCCTTGATCCTGAATTAAGGTGGCCGAGATTTGGGTCCTTTGAGCTCCCTAAATTAATTGCCCTCCTCAATCTTCTGTTTGATATATGCCCTGACCAGATGGACTACTATTATCTGTTTGAGAATAGTAGAGTTACGGACGTCAGAACCCAAATGAAAATGTGTTTTCTGTGTCACTAAAAGTTTAATGTATGTTAACATTGCTTTAGAATAAATGCTGGGAGTGAAATATTTGAGGTATGTGAGATGATATGAATTTTTGTGTACAATCGCTGCAAAAGAAAGCTGGCCTTGATGTTTGATGCAGGCTAGAGCTGTATGTGTATACAAAGAGAGAAGTGCTCTACCAGGAACGAACAACAGCTCAGTGGCTTGTTCTATGGCGATTTACCACCCGGAAGCAGCCTCTTTTAGACCAGTGTGCTTTTCACAGAAGAAAACTTTCCTGAAGTATATCAGTCTGATCCCGCCAAGTAAGGTCAGTCCAGCCCCGAAATACCAGGCAATTCTCCTCTGAACAAGGAACATGACAACCCCAGATGATCGTTTCAGCCTCCTATGGGCCTCGTCAGTGAGGTGCAGACACATTCCTCTAAGCACACTGGGCAAGGAGTCCACGTCTGGTTTCCCCCATCACCCATAGGGAGACTTCCCCAGGGTCATAATAATTTGCATACAAAGAGAGAAGTGCTCTACCAGGAACGAACAACAGCTCAGTGGCTTGTTCTATGGCGATTTACCACCCGGAAGCAGCCTCTTTTAGACCAGTGTGCTTTTCACAGAAGAAAACTTTCCTGAAGTATATCAGTCTGATCCCGCCAAGTAAGGTCAGTCCAGCCCCGAAATACCAGGCAATTCTCCTCTGAACAAGGAACATGACAACCCCAGACGATCGTTTCAGCCTCCTATGGGCCTCGTCAGTGAGGTGCAGACACATTCCTCTAAGCACACTGGGCAAGGAGTCCACGTCTGGTTTCCCCCATCACCCATAGGGAGACTTCCCCAGGGTCATAATAATTTGCATACAAAGAGAGAAGTGCTCTACCAGGAACGAACAACAGCTCAGTGGCTTGTTCTATGGCGATTTACCACCCGGAAGCAGCCTCTTTTAGACCAGTGTGCTTTTCACAGAAGAAAACTTTCCTGAAGTATATCAGTCTGATCCCGCCAAGTAAGGTCAGTCCAGCCCCGAAATACCAGGCAATTCTCCTCTGAACAAGGAACATGACAACCCCAGATGATCGTTTCAGCCTCCTATGGGCCTCGTCAGTGAGGTGCAGACACATTCCTCTAAGCACACTGGGCAAGGAGTCCACGTCTGGTTTCAGGGATTCTTAGCTAAGAAATTTGACGTTGTAATGATTTGCTTGTTATTGCTGTAACTTGGTTTTAAAGTCATATGTATGTTCTTAATTTTGTGCGCCAATAATAGCATTTTTTTTTAGTTTTAAGTAATATTTGTTTTATGTATGGGCTGATAAGAGATTTAATGTGTTTCCATCTGTTTGAGGCATATAAATATATGCAAGTGAAGTAACTAAGGACTTTGAAAGTGCGATGGTGTGTGTAATTTTTGTCACACTCTAGTAAATATGAGAGTTTTTTTGGTATATGATTAATGGGTTAAGTATGTTGTATTTGCAAGTATTTGTTTGTGGAAAAGATAAAAAAAAAACAAAAAAAAAACTGTGTATCATTAGATGTCTGTTTCTTTTGCAATAAATATTTAAGTATATGCAGGTTGTGATGCAGTGGGGAGGTGGAGTTTTGATGGTAAATAAGACAATAAGATTGAATATGTAATATACATGATAAATGGTCAGTCCTTATGGGGACAGTACACTGTAAAATTGTTTTTATATTAATGTATTTTTGATGACTTGTTATACAAGCTGCATAGTAAAAAATATAGGAGAAATTGCATTTGCAAGTTTATTTGTACAGGGAGTGCAGAATTATTAGGCACGTTGTATTTTTGAGGATTTATTTTATTATTGAACAACAACCATGTTCTCAATGAACCCAAAAAACTCAAATAATATCAAAGCTGAATAGTTTTGGAAGTAGTTTTTAGTTTGTTTTTAGTTATAGCTATTTTAGGGGGATATCTGTGTGTGCAGGTGACTATTACTGTGCATAATTATTAGGCAACTTAACAAAACACAAATATATACCCATTTCAATTATTTATTTTTACCAGTGAAACCAATATAACATCTCAACATTCACAAATATACATTTCTGACATTCAAAAACAAATCAAAAACAAATCAGTGACCAATATAGCCACCTTTCTTTGCAAGGACACTCAAAAGCCTGCCATCCATGGATTCTGTCAGTGTTTTGATCTGTTCACCATCAACATTGCGTGCAGCAGCAACCACAGCCTCCCAGACACTGTTCAGAGAGGTGTACTGTTTTCCCTCCTTGTAAATCTCACATTTGATGATGGACCACAGGTTCTCAATGGGGTTCAGATCAGGTGAACAAGGAGGCCATGTCATTAGATTTTCTTCTTTTATACCCTTTCTTGCCAGCCACGCTGTGGAGTACTTGGACGCGTGTGATGGAGCATTGTCCTGCATGAAAATCATGTTTTTCTTGAAGAATGCAGACTTCTTCCTGTACCACTGCTTGAAGAAGGTGCCTTCCAGAAACTGGCAGTAGGACTGGGAGTTGAGCTTGACTCCATCCTCAACCCGAAAAGGCCCCACAAGCTCATCTTTGATGATACCAGCCCAAACCAGTACTCCACCTCCACCTTGATGGCGTCTGAGTCGGACTGGAGCTCTCTGCCCTTTACCAATCCAGCCACGGCACATCCATCTGGCCCATCAAGACTCACTCTCATTTCATCAGTCCATAAAACCTTAGAAAATTCAGTCTTGACATATTTCTTGGCCCAGTCTTGACGTTTCAGCTTGTGTGTCTTGTTCAGTGGTGGTCGTCTTTCAGCCTTTCTTACCTTGGCCATGTCTCTGAGTATTGCACACCTTGTGCTTTTGGGCACTCCAGTAATGTTGCAGCTCTGAAATATGGCCAAACTGGTGGCAAGTGGCATCTTGGCAGCTGCACGCTTGACTTTTCTCAGTTCATCATGGGCAGTTATTTTGCGCCTTGGTTTTTCCACACGCTTCTTGCAACCCTGTTGACTATTTTGAATGAAACGCTTGATTGTTCGATGATCACGCTTCAGAAGCTTTGCAATTTTAAGAGTGCTGCATCCCTCTGCAAGATATCTCACTATTTTTGACTTTTCTGAGCCTGTCAAGTCCTTCTTTTGACCCATTTTGCCAAAGGAAAGGAAGTTGCCTAATAATTATGCACACCTGATATAGGGTGTTGATGTCATTAGACCACACCCCTTCTCATTACAGAGATGCACATCACCTAATATGCTTAATTGGTAGTAGGCTTTCGAGCCTATACATCTTGGAGTAAGACAACATGCATAAAGAGGATGATGTGGTCAAAATACTCATTTGCCTAATAATTCTGCACTCCCTGTATATATATGAAGTAGCTGGTTTTATGCTTTCAAAACACAGTTGATTGCAATGGGTTGAATTTTAGATAATAAGAATATCTCATTGTGTTATATTTGTCTGTAAAATCGGAGCTCAGTGCTTAGACAGAGCAATGGAAAATTGTCATTTTATTACTTAAAGGACCAGTTCACTCATGGGAAAGGGGTTCATGAGTAGCAATAACACTGGATTAAAAAGAAAAGAAGATAATACATAAAATGTAGTAGTTTGTAAAATATATTATTTTTTTTACATTTTTTATCTTCTTTGCAGTTCAGCTAAATGTCCCTGGAATGCCCTGATAAAAGGGCAGTGCTGCAATGTTCTATTACCCCGCCCCATGGCCAATCAAAGTGCTTTAGTAAATGATATGCTAAAGACAGTAAACCTCCAATGTGCACACACAATCAGCAGCTAACAAAATAAATTTAAATATCACTCCCCACACTTTACATTTAAAGGGACACTCAGGTTTTATAAAATTTTCATGATTCAGATACAGCATGTAATTTTAAACAACTTTCCAATTTACTTCCATTAAAAATAATGTGCACAGTCTTATATTTACATTTTTTTTTGAGTCACCAACTCCTACTGAGCATGTGCAAGAACTAAGACTATACGTATATGCATTTGTGATTGGCTGATTGCTATCACATAGTACAGGGGGAGTGGAAATATACATAACTTAGAAATGTGTTAGAAAAGAATCTACTACTCATTTGAAATTCAGACTAAATGCTATTGTATTGTCTTGTTATCTTGCATTTGTTGATTATGCAAATCTGCTGTGTTTATTGGTCCTGTCTCTGGGAGCATAATAATTGCATAAGACCTGGATGATTTTCTATATTTTTACTTTAGTTTGTTTTACAATAGTTTGCTTACATAATCACCTTGTGCAGACCTTTCCTTGTATATATATATAATATAAAATCTGTGAGACTAGCTGTGGAAAAAAAAAAAAAGAGTTACATTTGCTTTCCAGCTGATTGAGGCTTCATGCCGATGTGGATTTGACTTCTGAGTTGAATACATACAGGTCTGTGTAAAAGTGTGTTCTAATACAGGAGTGGAATTGCAAGTTGCAAACGTTTTCTTTTTCTCTTCAAATAAGTTGCAAACTGAGAGATATCACTGACCTGAATGTATTCAAGCTCTAAAAAAAAAAACTGCTCACTGCTCAACACGGAGCCAGGGGGTGGAGCAAGTGCTATGCACTGAAGGCAGGGAAACCAGAGTGGCCGCAGGAAAAAAAAAAATATATATATATATATATATATAAACAGGCAAAGTGCACTCCAGATCCTAAGTCAGCAACTGCTTCGGGTGCTAGCAACAACGGAATATACTAGAAAACAAGAAGCACTCCAGAAGTCTTTCCAATTTAATCACCTTTAATAGTGAACGTTTTCGGGCAACAAACAGCCCGTCCTCAAACTTACAAGGTTGTAAGTTTGAGGACGGGCTGTTTGTTGCCCGAAAACGTTCACTATTAAAGGTGATTAAATTGGAAAGACTTCTGGAGTGCTTCTTGTTTTCTAGTATATATATATATATATATATATATATATATATATATATATATATATATATATATATATATATATATATATATATATATATATATATATTTAAATATATATATATATATATATATATATATATATATTTATTTAAAGGGGTATAGGCAAACTGATATAAAATCTGAGATTTCAAAAAAAATATTTACAGAGAAAGAAAATAAGGTTTATTGTATGCTCAGCACTAGTATATTTAACTATGTCAGCAGTTTCAATTCAAAATATTCTTAATTTGGGTAAACTGTCCCTTTAACTATCCTGCACCCCACTGTGAGTGTGGTTTATTATGCTGGCTTGTTTACTTAGGCTGATTGATAGATGAGACTCCAGTATAAAACTTTTACTATAGGTGGATATACCACAGGCTAAATCAGCTATTTCAAATGTCAAAATAGAGGAATGGAGCTTGTACAGGGACATTATTTACACATTTATCTGCCACACACAGTACATCTCTTACTCAATCAGAAAAATACACAAAAAAAATTTAAACCAACGTCTCACTAGGTATGAGGCATTGCTTCATGTACCTTCTAATATCACTATCATCCACTGTACCTCTCTCAACCCAGCAATTACATTCTCTCCACAGACATGTCTCTCTCTCTCTCTCAGCCCTTGCCATTGGATGTGACTGCACACCCCTTCCAGTCAGGTGACTCCATTTTGGTCAAGACTTATCAAAAGAAGCCACTGCAGCCTCTCTGGAAAGGTCCCTTCTTGGTTTTGCTGACTACTCCAACAGCTATCAAAGTTGTCAAGGTCGACTCTTGGATCCACTACTCCAGGTTTAAAAGATACAGCCCAGAAAAAGAAGCAGCCTGCAACAAGCCAAAGAAAGAAGAAGCTGGGGCAACCAAGGCCTCTGAAGAAGGGGTAACCAAGACCCCTGACGACGATTGGTTAATTCAGACCCTTCTTGGTTTGAAACTCAGACTAACCAGAAATAGTAAAGTCTCTCTATCTGAATGAGTGAAACTGAAAGATTTGTCTTCCTTACTTTTATTTTCATTGTCTCACTCCTCTGTTATCTTGAGTAACACCCCTCAATATGTCTCCTGTGTTTTGTGTCACACTTTTGACCATGCTCTCTTACTCTATTTCCCAATATGTGTCTCCTGGTCAGTGTGTTTGTTCTATCCCCTTTACTAAATAATCTTGTTCTGGTAACCTTGTATCTGTGGCAGTTTTCCCTCCCACTACTAGCTGCCCAACAAGTAATTATACTCAAAGTTCGCAATAAAAGTCCTAAGGGGTTTGTTATCCAGTCTATTTGCATAGCCCCACTAGTGAATGTGGTTTGAAAATTATGAAGTGGGTAGCTGAGAAACAAAAGTCACCCCTTCTTGCTTAACGTTCCCCTGTAACTATCTCTGCCACAACCCCTATTTACCCCCATGATTCTTTCCCCCATAATGATAATTTACCTAATGCCCAATTGTCCACAGAGAACTATTCTTTAGGTGAATGGGGACTAAACTCACATGTTGTCCTACTCCAAACTATAGCCAATCACACCGAGGGCAATTGTTATTTTTGTGCTCGCATTCCCACTCATCATAAGGGGGGTATTCCTCTTATGGGTATTAATGTTGATTTGTTTAACTTTGATTTGTCTACTTTTATTCCTCCAGGTACACCATTGTTCAACCTATCAGGTAATTTTATCTCTTTGGAAGGCACCTCATATGGTACTATCTGCAGGGAAATTGGCCAAGGTATGGTGCGGTTGGCTGCCTCCCTATGTGAGTATGTAATCTCCAGTAATGGCACTCATTTCTGGCTGGTAAATTCCTCTGGTATGATCCTAACTGTGAATCATAATCTCACTTCACTTTTTTGTTTCCTCCAGGGCCCCAATTGTACTTTTGTTTCCCCATCCCTTGTACAATCTTTCCTCAGCAGACCACCCCCTGGGTTGTATTGGATATGTGGACAGACAGCAGTGTCAGTCCTCCCTGGTAACTATACAGCCATCTGCTTCCTGGGTGTGGTAACCCCAGCCATCCGTGTTGTCCCCACGCTGCCCTTGGGCCCAATTCGCAATAAACGAATGGAAGCTTGCTGCCCCCCCTTGTCCAACAGTATGCTGGAGATTCAACTGGTCGAGCTATCCTCCCGGCCGTTGGTGTCTACCTGAATCATCAGGACATCATCATGTTATCTGTGATACTACAGACCTTCATGAATGAGAGTGCAGGAGTTGTTCAGAGTGTGGCCCAAGAGTTGAAGCAGCTTAGACAACTAGCATTGCAGAATAGGATGGCCCTTTGATTACTTCCTGGCTTCCAAAGGAGGGGAGGGGGGGTGTAGTCTTGTGAGAAAAGAATGTTGTACCTATGTTACTGATCAATCACTTAATTTGAGTCACCATCTCACAGTTATTAGGTCCCTATCCCAGGATGTCCAAGATGTGATTGATGACAAATTTGGCCTTGGGGGTATTTTTAACCATCTCTTTGATTGGCTACCTAATTTGGGATGGTTACACTCCCTTTTTCTGTATGGCATTGTTATTATAGTATGCCTTATACTGATGTGTTGCTGTATACAATGTGTACCTGGTCTAATCTCTACATGCAAGAATGTTTTCACTGTGTCTCATTCTTCTCCCAAATACTTGTTTCCCTCTATCCGTTTTGAATCTCCCCACCATGTTGAGATCTCTCTTGACCCTGATTTCTTCTGAGTTCACCTACTTCTCTCCTACTCTATGTCTCTTCTGACCTCTTGACCTTACAATGTTATTGTCTAACCACCAGCTGTGCCCTAAATTTCCCTGTCTTATCCCTATGCAGGATGCACTACGTCCCTAGGATCGTCTAGAACTTTCCTACATAGGGAAAATGGCCACGGACAGACCACAGACCATCATCTACCTTGATGGCCACCTCGGTCGAAGCCTGTATACCAATACCCCACTCCTTTTTCCCTCCCTAGTGGTTTCTATTTCTTCATTGTCTTTCTGTATTGTTTGATTTTGCTTTCATATTGCATTACCTTATACTTACACTCTCTATATTTCCTTCAGAGGTGCAGAATTCCTTCACCTCCCAAACATGCCATGATACTGCCTGACAACCCACTATTCGCCATCAACTCTGCAAGAATTATGGGGATTGTTAATTGTTGTTAATACATCTGGGAGGGGATGTTTCTGCACTATGTCATGCCACACACATATGTCATGCCACACACACATATACAGCATAGATATGTTTAGGTAGTTGTCTACTCCACCCGATGGCGACTAGCGTCCGGTAATAGCGGAATTGCCTACTACCTAATAACTTAACTCCTACCTTGTTTTTGCTTACCCTCTTGTAGTCCTGTGAACCATCTTGGACGCGAGCACCCATGTACTAATAGCATTGTGATTGTCAAACCGCCATGAGTCGCATTTACTTTTTGTGATCGCGGCACTTTGACGTTTGCGATCAAAGGGGGGAATGTTATGAGCTGCTTATTCTATTTTCATTATTTTATATGTTTAACCAAATTTTTCCTTTTCTTTTACTGAACTCTTCTCTGAAACTGCAGATATATTACTTCTGTATTTTCCAATAAGTGATGTATCTTTAACAACTTACTTTTAGCCTAATAAGTATGTATCAGTACATCTTAAAGTTATGGCTTCTCCCATACATCGTTTTCTAAATATCTGAAAGTCAAGGTAAAATCCAAGGCTTCTCTGTATAGTATCAACTTCTCAATCCAATTAGCCAACTAGCCTCTGGTCACATTTCAAGAAAACATATCTCCCAAATTTTAACATAGAGGACCTGTTTTTTTTTCCCCTTTCCTAGTAACCACTAATCACGTGAGATTTATTGGCCAATCATTATCAGCCAATTAGCTCTCTGCTTTGTAAGGAACTGTAATAGTATAAAAATGCATGTATATGAAAATGTGTTAGTCTTGCGTTGCTGTTTTTTGTTCTGGGACACTGTTGCAACAGTGTAATAAAGATTACCTCTCCTGAGGTGAGCCCTTGTTTGATAAATATCTGGTCTGGACCTCTTTATTACTGCACCTGAGACGAGCTTACTCACGACATAATGAATACATACAAGGGTTAAATGGATAACTATTAACTACTAACCACAAACAAATGATTACTGGTCACATGTATACATTGATTAACCAATTGGTTTTCAGTATTGTTTTTAAATAGCAGATGTCTATTCCACTAAAGCACGTCTATGATTAAGGCTACTAAGCCGAAACATGTCAGGCGTGCTCTGACTGTTATACCATTTGTATCTTTTTAATGTGACTTAAAGGGACATTCAACACTTAGTGTAACAGGTTTTAATATTGTAAATTAAGAAACGGAGGTCCGCCTACACTATACCCCTCCTCCCTTGCCGCCTTGCTTCTGTCCTAATCAGCGGCGCTAACTACTCTAATACCCGGTCAATATGGATGCCGAACTCCCCCCACTATTACGTAGCTGCCTTCTTCTTAAACTGATATATATATATATATATATCTTCCTTCAAGCAGGGACTGCATTCACTGGGCTTGGATAAAATAATACTTATTTATTACGTTGTAATGTTTTGGGTTCACAGACACCTTCCCCAGACCAAACTTGCGCAAGTCTGAAGACAACCGGAATCAACTACCATTCACTACTTGGAGCGGTGCTGTCTAAAAACGCCCCTGATTCTGGAGAAAGGACACCGGAGGGTGAGATTACCTGCATAGCAGGCTGTACACATTTCCACCCCAAGTATTAATATTCATCCATGAAAGATCTGTAATATCACACTTTGCTCCACAATAACACTTAGCGAAACAAAGTTTTAACAACGGCTGGCCACCACTGTTTAAACCCAAATATCGCTTCATATTTATATAAAGAATTTTCTGAAACAGCAAATATTTTTTTTTTAAGAAAAAATGAAAAAAGACTATAAATTTTACTAATAAGTCCGTCAGTAAAGAGAACCAATTTCACAAAGTATTTATCCAAAAAACGTTTACTTCAATTCATATCAGAAAAGAAACTTTTTTTGAACTTTATTATTTTTTTGATTTTTTGGTTTTTACTGGGCTCCCTCTCATTGCTCTGCCTATGTTTTTATAATGATTTTTTTACATTGAGTTTTGTAATATATATAAATTGTTTTATCCATATGTTTTATTAGTTGATCAACTATACTTTAGAAGATAATCTATTGAACTCAATCTTCATCTTATGTGCCATTATTGTATGTTTATGAGATATTATTAAATTAAGCTTTATTAATTAAAGCCACTGTTCCGTATTTGTTGCCTTAGCTGGTAACGGCTGACATTTGTTTATAAACGAAACTACATCAAATTCAAATTGGGATATTATAGGAAGTTATTATGAATGAAATTGTAAAACATTCACATTGACATAATTTTTGAAGTTACAAAAGTTTGTTATTTAACAGTTTAAGTTGACATCACCCATAGTTTTTTAATACTTAAAGCTAATCAAGTGCCACTTTTTAAAAGTTTATTATTTATATCATTGTATATAACCAGGAGGAGGTTATAATAAAAAGAGGCCTAAGTATTTTAAGTCCAGCGCTAGAAACCTAATTTTAAAATCATACTCTATACATTGTTGAGTTTTCTGTAATCTATTGTTAATCTCCAGGACCCATCTGGCTTTTTAACAGGCCAGATTGGAGAATTATTTGTTGAAATGCATGGTCTGATCACATCCTGTTCCAAAAGTGATGTGATAGTTTCTTGTATGAAACTTACAGCTTCTTCTGGGAAACTGTATTGCTTTTGAGGAGGGGGATCAGGACCATGAACCTCAATCATTGTGTTAATTCTGCCATAATCATGCTTGTGTTTTGCAAATGCATCATAGTGTCTTTCAAGTATGGGTTTTATCAAAGTTATATCTGGGTGATCCTTAAACATTTGTAAAATGTCGTATGTGGCATTGTTTGGTTTTACTGCTGCAATTACATGTGAATCTGAAATTACCACAGTTGCCCCCAATGAATCAGTACAACTTTGTAATAACACGAGGTTTGTAAAATCAAGCATGCATGCATTTGGTACAAGAAAGTCAGATCCCAGAAGATTAGTTTCATTTGGTAGTGAGGCTAAGGCAAAGGTTTGTGTGACATTGAGATTTCCTATATGTTTTGATAGCATTGTGTCCACATTATTTCCAGCAAAACTTTGCAGATGTATTAGCTTCCCTGATGACAGAGATGGATTATGTGGTTGTTTGGTATTCAGAATAGATTGATTGGTCCTATACCAATGTGGATTGTATGGAGTGTTCATTTCTCCTGGGGGATATGGGCCTTCCACTACTGTATTTTTGTTCCCAGTTTGTAAAGATGCCACCCTTGTTACCAGGTACCTATCATTCCTGTCCTGTAGTCTGCGTTGTTTATTTGCTTGCACTGCCTGAAAAGATCTCTGCATTAATTCTACAATCTTTGTGTAGCTATGCTTTCTTGGATCTATTAGGTGTTCACATTTACTTTTAATTAATGGGTGAGAATTTTGTAAGTGGAGCAGTGGAGGCTCCTCCATTTGTGCACTCGAGCACGTGCCCCCCTGTCAGATGCAGAGGGAAGAAAAAAATTATGCTGAATAAAATATAATTTTTCCAATAGCCCCCTATTGGAAAAATTATATTTTATTTTTAACCCCCAAAAATAAAAATCTGATGGGTTTTTTTAAATAAAAGTAAAAAAATTTTTTTGGGTGTCTGTGTCTTTAATAAAATCGCACGTGCGATAGAGCCCTATACCCTGCCTGTCAGTGATGTCTATTTCACTGCAGGCATCTGGGCCAGCCTCAAAGTGATTCGATATAGATCCCTGATCGCACAAGCTGAACTGTGCGAGTGGGGAGGGACATGTTCAAGGAGCCAAGTTCAGCTGCGCTCTGATAGGCTGCACATATCCGGCATCACCGGCTCCTCCCCCGCATCAATGGCGCAAAAAATTCAGTCTTGAGTTTGCTGTTGAGCGGAGAGGAGTGAAGTGAACTGAGCCGGAGCTAAGTTAACAATCCCAAAATTAATAGAAATTGAATTACGTTACAATTACAAACGAAACAATACTGACCTGTGTGCTGTGCTGTAACTGCTGTTATTGAATTACAGTTACACAGCACTTACTACTTACTGCTGTCTGCTGCCTGACTGTTATTTAGAGCCTAGAGAGGGAAAGCTAGTGGAGCCGGAGGGGCCGGAGGAACTTTCACTGACTCACTTGGGCTGCTTAGCTTGGGCAGAATTTTTTAAAAAAAAACTAGCTCCCCTCCTGCTGGACGGTGGACATAATTTGTGAGAGGCTTCTTAGTTCTTGCCTGGGGCCCTGTCCCCTGAAGTTTGAACAGAACAGTTAGTTAGTCAGATTGAGTCAGTCTGTCAGTGTAGTGACTGACTCTGACTCAGAAAAAATACCTTTACTAAAGTTTACTTTTTGAATTAGCAGCAGGCCAGATACTTATTAGAATCAATCATTAGAGTCTAGACTAGAGTAGGACTAGGGAGTGTGCTACTTACTTTTAAAACAATTTGATTTCCTTTATTTATTCTTATATTTTAAGTATTTTATTTAGCAGATCATTAATTAGATTGCAAGTTTTGCATTTTTTTTTCTTTTCAAAGAAGCAGTTAACTGCTGTGCTGCTATATTAACTGTCTAATTTATTATAAAATATAAATTATAATTATATTAGTTATATTACCACAAGTGTATTTTTTTAACAGCTTCACAGCTATTTACCTACAAGTTATATATTTCATAACACCCGCAAAACTATTTGCCTAAGCCTTATTGCCTACTAGTTTTAGACAGTAGTTGACCTTGACCATTGACGGCTGTCGTGTCACGGCTGCTACCTGCTGTAATTAACTATTTAAAACACTATTTTAGTTTAGAATTATTAGCAGTTTGCAGAGAGTCTCAGAATTTTTTAAAAAATTATATATTTTATAACAGCTTCACAGCTACTTACCTACAAGTTATAAAAGTCACGGCTGCTGCCTGCTGTAATTATACTAGTTAAAACACTTTTGGCTAGATTTAGAGTTTTGTCGGTAACGACCCGCGTAGCTAACGCTGGCTTTTTTTCCCCCCGCACCTTTTAAATACCGCTGGTATTTAGAGTTCACAGAAGGGCTGCGTTAGGCTCCAAAAAGGGAGCGTAGAGCATATTTACCGCCATTGCAACTCTCAATACCAGCGGTGCTTACGGACGCGGCCAGCTTCAAAAACGTGCTTGTGCACGATTCCCCCATAGGAAACAATGGGGCTGTTTGAGCTGAAAAAAAACCTAACACCTTCAAAAAAGCAGCGTTCAGCTCCTAACGCAGCCCCATTGTTTCCTATGGGGAAACACTTCCTATGTCTGCACCTAACACCCTAACATGTACCCCGAGTCTAGACACCCCTAACCTTACATTTATTAACCCCTAATCTGCCGCCCCCGCTATCGCTGACACCTGCATATTTTTTTTAACCCCTAATCTGCCGCTCCGTACACCGCCGCAACCTACATAATACCTATGTACCCCTAATCTGCTGCCCCTAGCACCGCCGACCCCTATATTATATTTATTAACCCCTAATCTGCCCCCCACAACGTCGCCACCAGCTACCTACAATAATTAACCCCTAATCTGCCGACCGGACCTCACCGATACTATAATAAATGTATTAACCCCTAATCCGCCTCAATAACCCTATAATAAATAGTATTAACCCCTAATCTGCCCTCCCTAACATCGCTGACACCTAACTTCAAGTATTAACCCCTAATCTGCCGACCGGACCTCACCGCTACTCTAATAAATGTATTAACCCCTAAAGCTAAGTCTAACCCTAACACTAACACCCCCTAAATTAAATATAATTTAAATCTAACGAAATAAATTAACTCTTATTAAAAATAAATTATTCCTATTTAAAGCTAAATACTTACCTGTAAAATAAACCCTAATATAGCTACAATATAAATTATAATTATATTGTAGCTATTTTTAGGACTAATATTTATTTTACAGGCAACTTTGTAATTATTTTAACCAGGTACAATAGCTATTAAATAGTTAATAACTATTTAATAGCTACCTAGTTAAAATAATTACAAAATTACCTGTAAAATAAATCCTAACCTAAGTTACAATAAAACCTAACACTACACTATCAATAAATGAATTAAATAAAATGCCTACAATTAAATCTAACACTACACTATCAATAAATTAATTACATGAAATACCTACAAATAAATACAATTAAATAAACTAACTAAAGTACAAAAAATAAAAAAAGCTAAGTTACAAAAAATAAAAAAATTAATTACAAACATAATAAAAATATTAGAAGGACTTCCGGTGGGAGGGCACAGAGGGTGGAAGCAGGGAAAGGAGCTCCGCTGCTTACAGCCCCTAACTTGGCGAAAAGCCTCACAAGTGCCCCCAAAATACGCTGACATCCTTGGCAGGGGGAACCACAACTGCCCGGAGACATTTCAGCAAGGAATCGGACATCAGATTCCCCCGCCGCAAAAGCCGCCGGACAGAGGAAGCAGAGATAGGCTGCAGCTGCAGCCACAAAGTTACCGGATAAAAATAGACTCCACGCGACCCTCAAACACCAAGAAGGGGACAAGCACCAAGACTTTAAGTACCCGGTAAGACCCCTGAACAATTTTCTATACATCTGAGGGGCCGGGGGGGAAGGTCCAGATAACGGCGGGAACGCCGCCATTTTGACAAACTGCTGCCGGACCCCCTATACTAACTACGCAGCATAACAAAAGCCACAGCTCCCTGGAGAGCGAAGTGAGTACCAGACTAAATCAGAAAAACTGCAGCGCAAAGTGCCGACACTCATTTACTGCACACCGCACTCGCATAGCAAAGGGAAAATCTCGCACAAACTCACATAAACTGCAGAACCACAAGACACGACAATTAAGTCACAAGGGGTAAAAAGAACGGTCACGCAAAGAAAAGAGCACATAACCACTCTTGCTGCATGCTCTCTCAGACATTGAAAGACAGACCGATACACTAAGAAACCCTATCCCTTGAAAATAGCTCTCACCTTAGCCCTGTAACTAGGCGCACTTTGAAAAGGCTACACTGGGGATCCTGGTGGCTAAAACTCAAAACCACTAGAACCATTACCCCCTTTTTCCACCATCAACTGTAACTAATACACCATGCAGGGCTAGAGGGCTCAGGCCTAGCCCCCCCCTACCCACCCTCCGCATAACAAGCACATCACTGACCTTAAGTTTGACATCACTCTATGATCTGAAAGGAAGCAGACAGAAACTGCAAACTTGTAGTGAAACAAATATAAAAACACACCATATAGGGCAGCACTAGCTGGGACTTTACAGCTGCATGCAAAAATACTATAACTCCTATAACAAAAAGACAGGAACAATGGCTAGCAGACTCAAGAATGCTGACAAGAAAAGGAACCAAGTGGAGACAACACAGACACCTGCAGATACAGAAGAACTGCCAAACTCCATCCCTATGGACACCCACCCAATTGTCTCACAAATCTCTGCCCTGTTCTTACCGAAAATTGAGCAGTTACAAACGGGGATGGATTCACTTACAACAGAAGTTAAATCTTTTAATGGCAGACTTACTCAAGTGGAACAAAGGGTTGCAGAGGGAGAGACTCGCCATAGAGAAGCTGAGACCAATATTCAAACACTACAGCAGCAGAATGATAGGCTATGGGCCAAAATTGACGACCTGGAGAACAGGTCCAGAAGAAATAACCTACGGATTGTAGGAATCCCAGAGTCTCTCCCAGGAACACAACTCATAGACTTTGCAGAAAATACCCTGCCAAGGTTGTTACACATTCCACAGTCCTGTCTCCCGTGCACAGTAGAGAGAGCCCACAGAGTAGGCGACCCGCGAAAACAGGAGGGAAATATCCAACAATCAAGACAAGTTATGGTGAAGTATCTCAACTTTAAAACAAAAATAGCACTTCTTCAAGCCTACAGAAAAGCCCCGTCGCTGGAATTTGAAGGCAGAAAACTGTATTTGTTCCAGGACTATTCGGCAACAGTAGCAGCCAGAAGAAAAGAATTTACACCTTATTGTAAGCAACTCATAGAGCAAGGCAGGCCAGCAGCCCTTTTATATCCAGCGAGGCTACGGCTGCACACAACCAATGGTCCTCTGTTCTTTGAGTCGCCACAACAGCTCAAGCTACACCTGCAGAGAGAGAGTGAACAGCGACAACCACAAGATCAAGAAAACCGGCCCTCTGTCTCAGGAAGATGAGAATCGATGTCAGGATCATAGAAGCAGAAGTATAAAGCACTTTAAACAATAAGAACTATTAATCCAAAAGGGCCACCACGCTCAGCCGGATGGCTCTTGAAAAAAAAAAAAGACACTGTTAAAGCCCTCAAGAAGCATAGAATAAAGCCTCTTAAAAACTAAAGGACATGATAACCTATATCCTTTATAAAGTGGGGGGGGGGGGAATGGGAAACCGAAAAGTTCTGTTACTATTTATTGCCTGTTGCACTGTTGAAATTTATTATATATATTTGTCTCTTCTACACAATTTCAAGAAACGATTTTGAAAAGTTTAAAAGTTAAAACTCACTAACCTGATTGCTTATTGTTCACCATAGTGATAGGTAAGATCCACCAGACCTAAAGAGCGCTCCCTCAGGGGGAACATAGCCAGATCCTGGACACTGCAGGAAACAGTAAGTAACACTAATTAACCTATATTGCAACGCTCATACATAGCACTACACATCTCACAACCTAGACAACTTGTGACACCCATACACTCAGGACACCCAATATAGCACAATGAAAATCACTACCTGGAACGTGGGAGGGATAACATCGCCCATTAAAAGAAAGGCAATTCTGAGACAGTTAAATACAAAAAAGGCCGACATAGCCATACTAGAGGAAACACATCTATCACAGATAGAACATCAAAAACTCAAACAGGGATGGGTGGGAGAAGTACTTTTCACACACTATGAGAACAAAAGAGCGAGAGGGATTGCAATACTGTTTCGAAAGGGACTGAACTACGACATTTTACAGGTGATCTCTGATGCTGAGGGTAGATATCTGATTATAAAAATAAAACTTGACACACTCTCCCTGATTCTTTGCGGTATATATGGCCCCCAAACACAGAAGAGAGAGTTTTTAGTACATCTCCAAAGCAAACTCTTGCAATTTGCAGACCTACCCATTATAGTGGGTGGAGATTATAATATAGCGCCTCAGACACCGGCAGACCGATTCCGTAACCCCACTAGCAACACAAAACCCAAACAGATATGGACAGGCTCTAGAAGAGAAACATTGATTCTTAAAAATTTTAAAAATAGCCTAGGTCTTATAGATTTATGGAGAGAAAGAAACCCTGAGGCCCGAGATTACACATGTGCACATCCGTCGAAAACCACACTCTCCCGCATAGACTATTTCCTAGTCTCAAGCCACTTAACCTCCAAGATAGGAGATATCGTGATAGATCCCATAACCATTTCAGACCACTCACCAGTGACACTAATGTTAAATACCGATGCCCCTCAGAGAAAGATGTGTGGATGGAGATTCCCTACGCATCTGTACCACGACCTCAACTTGCGAAAACACTTGGTGGGAGAGTGGTTAGCTTACAAAGATCTGAACAAACAACACTTAAATGACATCTCGCTGTTTTGGGAAACGGCAAAAGCGGTGCTACGAGGGGGGATCACAACTTACGCAATTAGAGTAAAAAAAATCTGCAGAGAGAGAGGGGAACTACTTCTCCGCCAACTCCTAAATGCAAGGAACCAATACCTCAGACACCCGACAGACCAAAACAGATTACACTACAAAGACATCAAGGCCCTCAGAGACACCCATCTTATCCAGACAGCAGGTAGAGCCCAAACCCGAATGCAGGCTAAATTCTATCGTTATGGCAATCGCACAGGTAAATTACTAGCAAAAATCACTAAACTAACCAGGAAACCTAACACTATAGCAGCCATACAGAAACAGGGAACAATACTAACAAAAAAAGAGGATATACACAAAGCATTCGTAGATTACTATTCCAAATTGTATAGTCCACAGAGAATTGATGAGACACTAAAGCAAAACTTCTGGAAGGACTTGACTCTCCCTCAAATAACTGAGACACAATTACAGACCCTAAATAGCCCAATGGACTCCCTGGAGGTAACTAGGGCTATTGACGCTCTGCCCCTTGAAAAAGCCCCCGGACCTGATGGCCTGCCGGGAGAATTTTATAAAATGATCAGGGAGGAGGTAGCGGAGACACTCACCTTACTGTTTAATGGCATAATGAAAGGAAGGGCAAACCTATCAAATAGATTCACGGAAGCAAATGTGACAGTTATCCCCAAACCAGACAGAGACCCATTACTGACAGCCTCGTACAGACCAATTTCATTACTCAACTCAGACTACAAATTGTTCACCAAAATTCTAGCCAACAGACTGACGGGGATATTACCGGACTTGCTACACAAAGATCAGACAGGGTTTGTTAGAGGGAGATCCTCAGTCAAGAACATGAGAAAATTGCAGCTAGTTCTGTCATACTACTGGGGGGAAGGAAAACAGGAGAGAGATCAGAAGGAGGGAGACGCCTGTATTTTACTGGTTGATGCCGAAAAGGCGTTTGATAAGATACTATGGGACCATCTCTTCACAACCCTTGGGAAATTTGGGATTCAGGGCGACTTCATGACAGCCACCTACACACTATATGACGAACCCCGAGCAGCAATCCTAGTTAATGGCGAACCATCACACACTTTCCCGCTGATGAGAGGCACTAGACAGGGATGCCCACTATCTCCGCTCCTTTTTGACCTGGCCCTTGAACCACTAGCAACAAAAATTAGGGAAAACACGGCAGGGTTAACAATAGGCAAAGAAACCCTCCACATATCCCTTTTCGCGGATGACATGATCCTATATGCCAGCGACCCCAGGCGAAATATCCCCATTTTAATGCACATTATCACCGAGTTCGGCCAAATATCAGGATACTGCATAAATAAAGACAAGTCGGAGCTACTATGGTTAAGGAATAAATTACCAGCAGAGCCACTACAAGAGAATTTTAAGATTGTCACTAACTCGTTTAAATACCTAGGCATTAAACTCTCTAGAGACCCCAGAGAGTGGTATGGACTTAACTTCAGACCACTAATCAAGGAACTAAGACACACACTCCTTAATTGGATACCACTACCACTAACACTATCGGGAAGAGTAGGGCTCATTAAGATGATCCTATTTCCAAAGCTGCTATATGCACTACAAATGCTACCCGAACTCTTACATAAACAAGACTTACAAACACTAAATAGAGATATACTTCACTTTCTATGGAAGGGGAAAAGACACAGAATAGGATATAAAAAACTGACGTGCTCACCAGAGATGGGAGGACTCACACTCCCAAATATAGAATACTACAATTGGGCAGCTTTAGCTAAATATGTAATGGACTGGCTTTTGGACAGAAATGTCTTCACAAACGGTGCGCTAGAGTCAGAACTTATTACCCCTTGGTCGCTAAAAATACTCCCACACATGACTCACACACAACTAGAAAGAACAGTAGGGCACAATACTATCTTCCTCCAACCTGTAAGAGCATGGCGGAAAATCTGCAGGACCTTGAAAATAAAATGCAAAAACACAGTATACCTACCCATACGAGGTAACCCAGATTTCCAAGCAGGTTTCACCACATCGCCTTTCAGACAATGGGAAACAAGGGGCCTGACTACTATCAGACAAGTCCTGACGCCAGACCAAAAATCAGTCAGATCCTTTGCCGAACTACAAATAGAATTTAATATACCATATAAACACCACTTCGCATTCCTACAGACAAGACACTACGTTCAAAGCATTCTGGGGATGGGAGACATGCCGGATACCAACTGTGAAATATACAAATTACTGACTATGACAAAGGGAGGACTGACCTCAATCTCACATACATACAAGGCACTCCAAACACTGACTAACAAGGCTGCGAGAGACCAAATTCAACATAAATGGAGCACATGGACCCCAAACCCAGTCATAGACCAAGTCATTGAACAAAGTGTTTTAAAAGTGAGGAAAGCATCATTATCAAATGACATCAGGGAATCTCATACAAAACTACTACATAACGCTTACGTAACACCAAAGATGTTCCACAAATGGTGTCCTGAGGCTTCGGGTCTTTGCCCAAAATGCAAGTACTCAAACCCCAACATCCTCCACATGATTTGGCAATGCCCAAAACTCACGAGATTCTGGAATATGGCACACAAATGGGCAATGAAAACTACGGGAGAGAGTATAGAACTAAACATCCAGGTAGTGATATTCCTCCACACACAGTCGGACACAAACAAACACATGACATTTATCCACAATGTTATACTGATGGCCAGAAAGCTTATCCTCAAGAAGTGGATGGAGCCTGATCCGCCAACACTGACCCATCTCAAATTAGAACTACAACAGCAAATGATCCGGGAACAAGTAGACACACAGGGTGACATCATAAAACGAACCAAGCATTTCCTCCACAAATGGGAACCCTTGATCCACACCTTAGACTTAACACATCAGAGACAAGTACTGTACCCACTCAAAAACTCAGAGGTGATCTTGGAAGCCCAGTTACGAGGCAAATGGAACATTTTCTGAACATTCCAATTAACAAGGTAACGCACCAATAGAGAGACCAAAGATGAGAGATAGGAGGGGAACCCTGGGGGGGCGCTCTGGGTCAAGTTAGGAGAAAGTAGGAAGCAGAGATGGATGGGGAGGAGGGGAAAATAGGCTACTGTTGAATAAAACCCAACGTTGAATGAAAGACTCACTCATAATAGAGCTGCAATGTCCTGCTGATTGCAAAGAACTACAAAACATTAAAGACTCTTAGAAATCTTCTGATCGGTTATAATATGTTATACAAATCATACTGTTATCTGTTGCTTTATCAGACAGGGGAACTAGATGTAGGAAGTTAGACGTGAAGTCAGGGAAGATAAGTAATATCTGGAGTAGCTATGTTAATAGACTATAAAAGAAAATGCAGTGCTGTCTTTGGTTGCAACTACTGTTATCATATTTTACAAATTTTCTGTATATATCATTTGTTGCCTTATTCAGTGCTGGAGATATAAATAAAGAATTTAAAAAAAAAAAAAATATTACAACAATTTTAAGCTAATTACACCTACTCTAAGCCCCCTAATAAAATAACAAAGCCCTCCAAAATAAAAAAAATGCCCTACCCTATTCTAAAATTAAAATAGAAAAGCTCTTTTACCTTACCAGCCCTTAAAAGGGCCTTTTGCGGGGCATGCCCCAAAGAATTCAGCTCTTTTGCCTGTAAAAATAAACACAATACCCCCCCCCAACATTACAACCCACCACCCACATACCCCTAATCTAACCCAAACCCCCCTTAAATAAACCTAACACTAAGCCCCTGAAGATATTTCTACCTTATCTTCACCACACCGGGTATCACCGATCCGTCCAGGCTCCGAAATCTTCATCCAAGCCCAAGCAGGGGCTGGAGATCCATCATCCGGCTGAAGCCTTCTATCAAGCGGCAAGAAGAAGTCCAGAAGAGGCTCCAAAGTCTTCATCCTATCCGGGCAGAAGAGGAGATCCGGACCGGCAACCATCTTCATCCAAGCGGCATCTTCTATCTTCATCCGATGACGAGCGGCTCCATCTTGAAGACCTCCGGCGCGGATCCATCCTCTTCTTCCAACGTCCTAAGTCCGAATGAAGGTTCCTTTAAATGACGTCATCCAAGATGGCGTCCCTCGAATTCCGATTGGCTGATAGGATTCTATCAGCCAATCGGAATTAAGGTAGGAAAAATCTGATTGGCTGATGGAATCAGCCAATCAGTTTCAAGTTTAATCCGATTGGCTGATCCAATCAGCCAATCAGATTGAGCTTGCATTCTATTGGCTGATCAGAACAGCCAATAGAATGCAAGCTCAATCTGATTGGCTGATTCAATCAGCCAATCAGATTTTCCCTACCTTAATTCTGATTGGCTCATAGAATCCTATCAGCCAATTGGAATTCGAGGGACGCCATCTTGGATGACGTCATTTAAAGGAACCTTCATTCGGACTTAGGACGTCGGAAGAAGAGGATGGATCCGCGCTGGAGGTCTTCAAGATGGAGCCGCTCGTCATCGGATGAAGATAGAAGATGCCGCTTGGATGAAGATGGTTGCCGGTCCGGATCTCCTCTTCTGCCCGGATAGGATGAAGACTATGGAGCCTCTTCTGGACTTATTCTTGCCGCTTGATAGAAGACTTCAGCCGGATGATGGATCTCCAGCCCCCGCTTGGGCTTGCATGAAGATTTCGGAGCCTGGACGGATCGGTGATACCCGGTGTGGTGAAGATAAGGTAGGAAGATCTTCAGGGGCTTAGTGTTAGGTTTATTTAAGGGGGTTTGGGTTAGATTAGGGGTATGTGGGTGGTGGGTTGTAATGTTGGGGGGGTATTGTGTTTATTTTTACAGGCAAAAGAGCTGAATTCTTTGTGGCATGCCCCGCAAAAGGCCCTTTTAAGGACTGGTAAGGTAAAAGAGCTTTTCTATTTTAATTTTAGAATAGGGTAGCTTTTTTTATTTTTTTGTACTTTAGTTAGTTTGGGGCATGCCCCGCAAAAAGGGCCTTTTGCGGGGCATGCCCCAAAGAATTCAGCCCTGAAGATCTTCCTACCTTATCTTCACCACACCGGGTATCACCGATCCGTCCAGGCTCCGAAATCTTCATCCAAGCCCAAGCGGGGGCTGGAGATCCATCATCCGGCTGAAGTCTTCTATCAAGCGGCAAGAAGAAGTCCAGAAGAGGCTCCAAAGTCTTCATCCTATCCGGGCAGAAGAGGAGATCCGCACCGGCAACCATCTTTATCCAAGCGGCATCTTCTATCTTCATCCGATGACGAGCGACTCCATCTTGAAGACCTCCGGCGCGGATCCATCCTCTTCTTCCAACGTCCTAAGTCCGAATGAAGGTTCCTTTAAATAACATCATCCAAGATGGCGTCCCTCGAATTGCGATTGGCTGATAGGATTCTATCAGCCAATCGGAATTAAAGTAGGAAAAATCTGATTGGCTGATGGAATCAGTCAATCAGATTCAAGTTCAATCCGATTGGCTGATCCAATCAGCCAATCAGATTGAGCTTGCATTCTATTGGCTGATCGGAACAGCCAATAGAATGCGAGCTCAATCTGATTGGCTGATTCAATCAGCCAATCAGATTTTCCCTACCTTAATTCCGATTGGCTCATAGAATCCTATCAGCCAATTGGAATTCGAGGGACGCCATCTTGGATGACGTCATTTAAAGGAACCTTCATTCGGACTTAGGACATCGGAAGAAGAGGATGGATCTGCGCCGGAGGTCTTCAAGATGGAGCCGCTCGTCATCGGATGAAGATAGAAGATGCCGCTTGGATGAAGATGGTTGCCGGTCCGGATCTCCTCTTCTGCCCAGATAGGATGAAGACTATGGAGCCTCTTCTGGACTTCCTCTTGCCGCTTGATAGAAGACTTCAGCCGGATGATGGATCTCCAGCCCCCGCTTGGGCTTGGATGAAGATTTCGGAGACTGGACGGATCGGTGATACCCGGTGTGGTGAAGATAAGGTAGGAAGATCTTCAGGGGCTTAGTGTTAGGTTTATTTAAGGGGGGTTTGGGTTAGATAAGGGGTATGTGGGTGGTGGGTTGTAATGTTGGGGGGGGGGGTATTGTGTTTATTTTTACAGGCAAAAGAGCAGAATTCTTTGGGGCATGCCCCGCAAAAGGCCCTTTTAAGGGCTGGTAAGGTAAAAGAGCTTTGCTATTTTAATTTTAGAATAGGGTAGGGCATTTTTTCATTTTGGGGGGCTTTGTTATTTTATTAGGGGGCTTAGAGTAGGTGTAATTAGCTTAAAATTGTTGTAATATTTTTATTATGTTTGTAATTAATTTTTTTATTTTTTGTAACTTAGCTTTTTTTATTTTTTGTACTTTAGTTAGTTTATTTAATTGTATTTATTTGTAGGTATTTCGTGTAATTAATTTATTGATAGTGTAGTGTTAGATTTAATTGTAGGTATTTTATTTAATTAATTTATTGATAGTTTAGGTTAGGATTTATTTTACAGGTAATTTTGTACTTATTTTAACTAGGTAGTTATTAAATAGTAAATAACTATTTAATAGCTATTGTACCTGGTTAAAATAAATACAAAGTTGCCTGTAAAATAAATATAAATCCTAAAATAGCTACAATATAATTATAATTTATATTGTAGCTATATTAGGGTTTATTTTACAGGTAAGTATTTAGCTTTAAATAGGAATAATTTATTTAATAAGAGTTAATTTATTTCGTTAGGGTTAGACTTATGGGTTAATACATTTATTATAGTAGCGGTGAGGTCCGGTCGGCAGATTAGGGGTTAATACTTGAAGTTAGGTGTCGGCGATGTTAGGGAGGGCAGATTAGGGGTTAATACTATTTATTATAGGGTTATTGAGGCGGGAGTGAGGCGGATTAGGGGTTAATAACTTTATTATAGTAGCGGTGAGGTCCGGTCGGCAGATTAGGGGTTAATAATTGTAGGTACGGTAGCAGCGACGTTGGTGGCGGCAGATTAGGGGTTAATAAATATAATATAGGGGTCAGCGGTGTTAGGGGCAGCAGATTAGGGGTACATAGGGATAACGTAGGTTGCAGCGGTGTGCGGTCGGCAGATTAGGGGTTAAAAAATTAATTAGAGTGGTGGTGATGCCGTATTTTAGTTTAGAATTATTAGCAGTTTGCAGAGAGTCTCAGAATTGTTAAAAAAATTATATATTTTATAACAGCTTCACAGCTACTTACCTACAAGTTATAAAAGTCACGGCTGCTGCCTGCTGTAATTATACTAGTTAAAACACTATTTTAGATTAGAATTATTAGCAGTTTGCAGAGAGTCTCAGAATTTAAAAACAAATTATATATTTTATAACAGCTTCACAGCTACTTACCTACAAGTTATAAAAGTCACGGCTGCTGCCTGCTGTAATTATACTAGTTAAAACACTATTTTAGTTTCGAATTATTAGCAGTTTGCAGAGAGTCTCAGAATTTTAAAAAAAATTATATATTTTATAACAGCTTCACAGCTACTTACCTACAAGTTATAAAAGTCACGGCTGCTGCCTGCTGTAATTATACTAGTTTAAACACTTTTAGTTTAGAATTATTAGCAGATTGCAGAGAGTCTCAGAGTTTTTAAAACAATTATATATTTTATAACAGCTTCACAGCTACTTACCTACAGTCCTACAAGTTTTATATTTTAGAACAACCGCAAAACTACTTGCCTACTAGTTTTAGACTGTAGTTGACCTTGCCCGTTGACGGCTGTCGGGGCTGCTGCCTGCTCTAATTATACTAGTTACAACACTATTTTAGTTTAGAATTATTAGCAGATTGCAGAGAGTCTCAGAGTTTTTAAAACAATTATATATTTTATAACAGCTTCACAGCTACTTACCTACAGTCCTACAAGTTATATATTTTATAACAACTGCAAAACTACTTGCCTACTAGTTTTAGACTGTAGTTCACCTTGCCCGTTGACGGCTGTCACGGCTGTTGCCTGCTGTAATTATACTAGTTAAAACACTATTTTAGTTTAGAATTATTAGCAGATTGCAGAGAGTCTCAGAGTTTTTAAAACAATTATATATTTTATAACAGCTTCACAGCTACTTACCTACAAGTTGTATAATTTATAACAGCTGCAAAGCTAATTACCTACAAGTTATATATTTCATAACAACCGCGAAACTACTTGCCTATTAAGTCAAGTTTTATATTTTATAACAGCAATACTACTATATATATATTATAACAGCAAAACTACTTGTCTCAAAGTTATATATATATATATATATATATATATATATATATATATATATATTATAACAGCAAAACTACTAACCTACAAGTTATATATTTTATAAGAGCCGCAAGGCAACTTACCTAGTTAAAGTTATATATTTTATAACAGCAAAGGACTGTTCTTTGTGTGTAAACTAACAGTTAAGATGGCACTTAGTAAAATCAGTGTGTCTGAGCTAAAGCAATTACATTTTTCAACGTTACCCATGGAAAGAAAAATTGAAATTAAAATGCTCAGGCCAACACCTATGCTTAACCTTATCCAGGTGACAAAATGTAAAACTAGAGATTTCAAAAGAGAATTCAAACCCGAGGTATATGATAAATATCCATGGATTTGTGGCTGTGAATTATCTAACAGACTCTTTTGTTTTTATTTTCTCCTGTTTGCAAAACAAAGTGGTGAATCAAGCTGGGTGAGTTCTGGTGTCGCCGATTTATCACATTTAAATAAAAAAATAAATAAACATAATTGTTCACAATCACATTTAAACTCCACAGTAGAGTTTAATTTGCTAGGAAGGGTTGATATTCGATAACAACTTGACAGTGCATATCGTTTAAATATTAAAAAACATAATGAGCAAGTAACGAAAAATCGTTATGTTCTTTCGAAAATAATTAATTGTATTTTATTTTGCGGCGCATTTGAACTTGCCCTTCGAGGACATGACGAACGCGAGGATTCATTAAATCCAGGCATTTTCAGAGGTCTTATAAACTTCTCAGCAGAACTTGATGCATCTCTAAAAGAACATCTCGCTAGTGCCACTGTTTTTAAAGGAATGTCAAAAGAAATTCAAAACGATTTATTAGACTGTATGCTTACTGTTTGCCAGAACCAAATAAAAAAGGAAATCTCAAAAGCAAGTTTTGTAGCAGTGATAGCAGATGAAACTACTGATGTTTCATCTGCCTTCCAATTGGTTGTTGTTTTTCGATACATTATAGGTAACGGTCAACCGGTTGAGAGATTCTGGGAATTCACTAATCCAGCTGGACATGATGCAGAATCTATAGCTACATGTATCCAAAATACTTTGGAAAAAGTTATAGACAACCCCGAAAAATTGATATCCCAGAGTTACGACGGTGCAAGCGTGATGAGTGGTCAGCATGCAGGTGTTCAGGCTATAATTAAACGTACCTACAAGAATGCACATTTTGTGCATTGCTACGCACATCAACTCAATTTGATTGTCAGCCAAGCAAGCAGTCAGAATCAACAAGTTTGAGTATTTTTTTTCTAACCTAAGTGACATTACTAACTTTTTTAGTAACTCGCCACAACGGATAGCTATTCTAGATGAAACTGTTAGAAGAAGGATACCTCATGGTTCAGCCACCAGGTGGAATTTCAAGAGTCGAACCGTCAATACAGTGTTTGAAAACAGGGAACAGTTAATTGAATGTATGGAAAAAACATCGAAAAAAGAAATAGCAATAAATCAAGCAGGGGCTATTCGGCGTTTGTTACAAGACTCGGTATTTGTGTTTTGGCTTTCAGTTTTTCACAATATTATGCCACATGTAGATGTGTTATACAACCAACTTCAGAAAACACTAACAGACGCGGCACTTATTCGAAAACATGTTAACACTTTCCAGCAGACAATGGAAAACGAAAGGAAAAGAATGGACACAGTGACCATGACGATATCAGAAACAGAGGAAACATCAAGGAAAAGGAAGAGAGAAAATATTCACATTACTCAGACTGTGGCAGCTAAAGAGATATGCGATGTTATCACGAATCAAGTAAAAGATAGATTTTCTTTTATAACTCACTACTCGGCTGTTTCTCTCCTCCAAGCTGAAAAATTTGCAGATTACGAGAAAATTTTTCCAAATCAGCTTCTTGAACAAACATCAGCTGTTTATGACATATTACAGAAAGATCGCCTGAAAACGGAACTAGGAGTAATTTACAGAAGACCAGATTTCCGAAATATGAATGGTGCCATCAGTCTTCTACAGTTTGTAATAGAAAATAACTTGGACAGTACTTTCTCGGAGACCTACAAACTGTTGCAAATTATTTTGACTATTCCCGTGACAACTGCTGAGGCTGAGAGATGTTTCTCAACTTTAAAACGAGTTAAGACATTTCTAAGGAGCACCATGACTGAGGAAAGACTGACTGCTCTACCCATGCTCACAATTGAAAAACAATTGATCAATGACATGCCTACATTCACTGAAAATGTTATTGATTTATTTGCCTCAAAAAAAGACAGGCGGATTGAGTTAATTTACAAAAATTGTACTTGAGTTATCAACATTCTGTTTTAATCTTTACCTTTGAATTTAATTATTAAGCACTAGTGTAATAGAAATGATCTTCTTTTGTAGAAAGTAAAATGTTGGTGTATTTATCTTAATGTTGCCACGGCCTTTGGCTGCATTGCCTAATATCGAACACTGGGGGCTAGGGCAACAATAATTCAGATGTGGTTTTATTTCTCTATAAAGTGGAAGGTTCTTTAAATCCAGGAATATATATATTTTCATAAATTTACATTCAAGATACTTATTATTTCACAGCTTTGATTAATCATTTGGTTAATATATATGTTATTATATAATTTAACTGAGCATGTATATTTTAAGACTAGACATGGGTATACTGAAGAGTATGGATTCTTGTATATTAATTTAAATATTAGACATGGTCATAATATTAAATATTATACATATATATATATATATATATAGATATAGATATACTTACTACTGATAATATCTTAAGAGATTAACTTAATAGTCATTTTGCAAACAGGATCTTCTTTTTATTGTCTCCTGTTTGAAAAACAAAGTGGTGATTCATGTTGGGTGAGTTATGGTGTCGCCGATTTATCACATTTAACTCCAAAAATATAAATAATTGCTACCAATCACATTTATACTCCCCATTAGAGTTTAATTTGCTATGAAGGATTGATATTCGCCAACAACTTGTCAGTGCATATTGTTTGAATGTTAAAAAACACAATGATCAAGTAACCACAAATCGTTATGTTCTTTCCAAAATTATGAATTGTATTCTATTTTCCGGCGCATTTGAGCTTTCACTTCGAGGACATGATGAACGCGATGATTGATTAAATATTGGGAGACTTAAAAGGATTGTAATTTAATACTTAGTTAGTATGATACTAATAATCAGCTATACTATTAACTATTTGAAATCAATTGATTAATCATTTCATATTCTGATATTACATTGCATTTAATTAGAATTCTGTAGTGATTAATTTATTGTAACAATATTTATATTTCCTTATTATCCCACTTTAATATAAATATATTCCATATTTGAAGTCATTCCTTAATAAAGTATAGGAGTATATAAAACTATATGAAAATTAGGTACAAGTCATTTCATATGAAATTTTGTCTTCTATATGCTTGAATCGATTCTGAGCTAGAAAACCTTTCCAGACGTATATGTGGATTCACACCTTCAAAAGTATTGTTAGTCTCATCATTTGTATATCATACAAGGGATAATTACTTACTTTCCTGAAGATTGAGCAAATATGAACTAAAGTACAGAATTGTTTCTCTGTCACCCCAGAGAGGTAACATGGTTATCTTGTTTGTAGAGATCTAATCTCATTAAGCAATGAAGTAAAGAATATTTTGAAGCTTAAACTTTAACAAATGTTCCCTTTATATATTTTTTAGATATCCTGCCTGTGAGCTGTATTGGAGCATAGTATTTATATATAATTGATGTTACATTTCATAAATATATATATATATCTGAGTACATTACTTTAATACAGTTTGTGTGCATGAAATCATATACAGTTGTATGCAAAAGTTTAGGCACCTCTGACAATTTCCATGATTTTCAGTTATAAATAATTGGCTGTTTGGATCAGTAATTTCATTTTGATCTATCAAATAAATGAAGAACACAGTAAAAATTCAGTAGTGAAGGGGGGGCGGAGCCAGCGCTCAAAGGAGATGGCTGCACGTTTGTGAGCTCTTGTCTCCCTAAAGGGCTAAATCAACTTAAATGTGAAGGTGCCTAGTTCAATTGATCCGCTAAGACGTCTCGACAAGCCCTACTTACCATCCCGGATTACCATCTGACCGGATTTATAACATAACAACAAGAGGACGGCATTACATTACGCCGCGGCTTGCGGCCTGCACCGCATTCAAGCTACGTGGCTCAGACCGCGGACAGAAGTGAGGGCTGCCAGACGGTCCGCCGGGTGAAAAGTGACCGCAGTGGTAAGCGGATATGTGTTGCATAAGGTGTGTGCCCTTTTGTGGACTTACTGTGCTCATGTGAAACCCAGGGAAGGGAAGCATCAAATTTAGTGGAAGGCCGCAACCAGCCACACTGAATGGGAACGCATGGCATTTTAAAGTGATGAAAGGTGAACCTGCTATAAGGGGATAGCAATACAGCATAATAACGAAACAAGAGATGTGTTCGACATCGGTTAATATAATCGGTGCTCATCATGCAATTAAAGTATAACCCACTGACACATGCTGCGTACTTCTGAACACGTATGACTAGCCTGAGAAGGCAGGAAAGATAGTAAACAATACACCCCGGCCGCAAGCCTACAGCTGATGAAAAATACACGGGCTACAGTAACACTGATACTAGCGACAAAAGAGGCAGACATAATTTACTCACTACACCGGTAATTGAATACATCTCGCCCTCCCTATTGAGATTTAAAATACCGATCTTTCTTACTCAGGGGTTAAAATGTCTCCTAAAAAAGGGGGCAAACTAGACAAAGGTGTTAAAAAACGGGCAGCAACAAACCCCTCTGTAAACAATTTTTTCAAGCACATAGATACACCTGGAAAAGTGCTAACAACTACAAGCGATACCAGAGAAGATGCTTCCTCAGCCTCATCTGAATCTGAGGGAGAGAGTTCAGAACATGCTGTCTCAGTTCCTAGAGCCCTGCTGAATTCATTACCCTCAAAAAAGGACTTTTCCAACCTAATTGGCCAAGTTAAACAATGCATAAGGGAGGAAATCTCTGAGATTAAAAAAGAACTTTCAGATATGGGCCAGAGAGTAGAAAAATTAGAAGATACCAATGCCCTAACTGATTCCAACATACTCTTTCTCAGATCCAAAGTGGCCTTTCAAGATGAGCAACTTTTACAAATGGAGAACAAGCTAGACGACTTGGAAAATCGCAGTCGTCGTAGTAACATTCGAATCAGAGGAATCCCGGAGACCGTCCTACCAGCAGATCTGGAAGATTATCTACAAGGAGTGTTTACTCTTGTCTTGGGAGTGGACTCAGAAGCCACAATAGCACTGGATAGATTTCATCGAGCTCTACGAGCAAAACCTCTGGGTGATCAGCCCCCAAGAGACGTAATTGTCAAGATCACTAGTTACCAAATCAAAGAAGAGATAATGAAAAAAGAACGACAGAAATATCCTCTTAAATACAGGGCTGATCCCATTCAGTTATTTGAAGATTTGTCTCCAAGAACATTACAGAAGAGACGTGAATTCAGATTCTTCACCACCACATTGAGACAGCGTAATATCCCGTACAGATGGGGCCACCCTTTCAATCTGCAAATTCCATGGAAGGGAAGAAGATTAATCTGCAATACAATAGAGGATATACAGAAGGTCTGTAAGGACCTGGAAATCACCATTTTGCCTCAGCAGGATGAAATCAGTGAAAGAAGAGGGGAGAGACCCCATATGGCCCCACCTTTACCACAGAGATCGGAGTGGAAGAAAATACCAGCAAAATTGGTCAATAAAGACACTCAAAAAATTGACTCTGCAACAACTTCAGGAAAGTGAACTCTTCTCTCTTTCTTTCTGATGTGGGTTTGAATTTAATTGAATCTAGGGGTAAAGGTTGCAGTTGATACAGCAGTGTTTATGATCTGGGGGTCGCCTGCACTGGCCCACTCTGTGGTTTGAAGGTGGAGTGGGCCGGGGTGGGATGATCTCATGGACGCAGCTCTGTTGGGATATGATCGTATTGATTGATAGACAAGAGCCTTTGAAGATGAAGATAGGTGAGACATATTGTGTTGATAAGATACGATTAATGCCTTTGACATAAGTAGGAATCACATTGTAAAGTAAATATTTGAATGTTGTGATGGTAGGAAACACGTGTTTATTTAAATGTTATGATTGAAGACCTTTATAGTTCAATCTACAGGGTGAGATGTTATATATCTTATGTCCAAATGTTTATAGGCGCACTCACTAAACAACACTCAGGGTGCACCATGGTGCAAGCCTGAAGTAATATCTATCTCATGCCCAAACAGGGGTTTTGTATTCTCCCCTTAAAAGAATGCAAGTTATAGCTCTTTTCATTCGCACCAGTTGTGCAATATTTATCTTGTTTGAATTTTGTTTTGTTTATTATTTTTCTAGTTGCTACCGTGAGGGCCATCTTAATCTTAGATATGTATTCTGGGCTAAATATCACTGTCAATTATTTTCAATATTGCCACACAACTTAGGACTATCTACACTTAGCTTCAACTCTCTGGATGACAGAAACTAATACACCCAGTATACATATAATTACCCAAAATGTAAAAGGTTTCAATTGCCCTAGTAAGCGGAATATGGCTCTCAGAGACCTGTATAGGAAAGGAGGGAAAATCCTCTTACTGCAGGAAACACATTTTAAAACGGGTAAGATACCCAGGTTTTTTTCAACTCAATATCCGCAACATTTTCACAGCACGAACTCCACCAAAAAAATTAATGGGGTTAGCATTTTGGTGCACAAATCAATTCCATTTAAACCCCAAAGAATAGATAAGGATAAAGAAGGGAGATTCTTGGGAATTATGGGTCTGATGTTTGGTAGACCTGTGACAATTGTCAATCTATACGCCCCTAATGCGAGACAAGACCGTTTTGTTTCACAAATCTCAGATAGGGTTACAGCCCTTGTCAAAGGCCCCCTAATTGCAGCGGGAGATCTTAACACCCCTCTCGATCCTGACCTAGACAGCTCTAACCCCAATGTTCGGCAGAACCAAAAAATGCTTCATTCTATTTGGAAAGACATTAGAACTTTGACACTACATGATACATGGCGTTACACTCACCCGCACACTAGAGACTACACCTTTTTTTCAAACCCACAAAAAAGTTACTCAAGACTGGACTACATTCTAGTAGACCATCTTGCACTCTCATTAGTTAAACATGCACATATCAAACATACGACATGGTCAGACCACTCTTTAGTAGAATGTGTGATAGCATGGCCTTCTGCCCCCATCAAGCCTTTTACATGGCGTCTTGACAATGTGCTGCTAGCTGACTCAAAAGTGATAGAATCATTCGCGGAGTTTTTGGACAGCTATTTTCTTATTAATAACACACCTGATGTCAGTCCCGCGACAGTATGGGAAGCACATAAAGCTTATATTAGGGGCGAATTTATCAAAATACAAGCATATAAACGCAAACAAACCCTTGCAGAATATGTTAAATTGGCACAAGAAGTATCTGAGGCTGATATGTCACTGAAACTACATCCCAAAGATCAGGAACTAGCTAGGATTCTACAACACAAAAGGGATAACCTAAATAAACACTTACAACTCGAAACACAGAGAAGCCAATTACACGTACAACAAAAATACTATGGTGAGGGAAATAGATCGGGGAAGCTATTAGCTAGAACATTAAAGCAGCAACGCACAAACTCCTACATTCACTCACTCAAATCACCACATAATACTAATATTGAGGACACAAAATCCATTGGGGACTCTTTCAAGAAGTTCTACCACAGACTATATAATTTGTTCCCCAACAGATCGCCAAATAACCATCAGTCAGAGTGTGAAAGGTATTTAGAAGGCATAAATCTCCCAAAACTCACAGAAGATGAAATTAGGGTAATGGAAGCACAGATCTCCAGTAGGGAGATAACAGAAGCTATTAAAGAATTAAAACCGGACAAAGCCCCAGGACCAGATGGTCTCAGTAATAGGTATTATAAGGCCTTCAAGACCCAACTCACCCCACACTTACTTACCCTATTCAATCAAATTTCTGATACTGTAGTTTTTCCTGACACTATGCTACAGGCCCATATCTCAGTACTCCCTAAACCCGGTAAAAAACCAGAGACCCCAGCTAATTTCAGGCCAATCTCCTTGTTAAATGTAGACATCAAATTATATTCCAAAATAATAGCAAATAGGATAAATAAAGTCCTCCCAAAACTAATAAATCATGACCAGGTTGGCTTTGTTCCAGAAAGGGAGGCTAAAGATAATATTGGAAAAGTATTAAACTTACTGGACTACATTAAAAAATTCAAAATTCCTGCAATTTATCTATCAACCGACGCTGAAAAAGCATTCGATAGATTAGATTGGACCTTTTTATTAACAACTCTTCAAAAATTCGGCTTCCCCAAAACAATTATTTCGAAAATTTTTGCTCTATATTCCACCCCATCGGCCCAGATACGAGTAAATGGGACTCTGTCTGATCACCTCGAAATCAGGAATGGGACGAGGCAAGGTTGCCCGCTCTCCCCCATTCTTTTTATACTATCATTAGAACCATTGGCCACAAAATTGCGTGCACACTCGGAAATAAAGGGTATTACCATACAAGACCAATGTTATAAGTTAGCAATGTTCGCTGACGATATTCTCCTGACAATAGCTGAACCATTGCTCTCTCTTCCACACATCCAAAGTGAACTGGAGACATTTGGAGCAGTATCAAATTTCTTGATAAATATTAACAAATCAGAACTATACCCGATAAACCTAGCAGACTCAGAAATATTAGAAATTAAACATATGTTCCCCTATAAAATTCAGAGACAAGCATTAAAATATTTAGGGATATTTTTGACGCAGGACCCTATCTCCCTACGGAAACTAAATTACGGCATATTACTAGAGGAATTTGAACATTTGGTATCCTCTTGGCTACCGAAAAAACATATTTCTTGGCTGGGGAGAATTGCCGCTGCCAAAATGACACTATTACCAAAAGCACTGTATGTCATGCAAGCATTGCCCATATCGGGAGTGTCAACAGACATCAATAAGCTACAAGCGATTATAGACACATATATTTGGGATAGGAAGCCCCCGCGCCTAGCTAAGACCACGCTCTATAGACACAGGGAAGATGGGGGGCTGGGGGTCCCTAATCTGCACTTTTATAAATTGGCAATTGCCGCAAATAAAGTAGTAGAATGGTGCAGGCAAGGGGACAACTCTTATAAGAGAAGTGTCCATCTAGAATCCCAACTGCTAGGAACCCCGCATATTGGTGGGATGTGCTGGGCTCCTCAAAAACCATCTATAGAAAAAATAGAAGCTTACCCAATTATCAAAGAAACCTGGTCCGACTGGTTAAAGTTACGCAACAAACACAAACACATAACATCCACTTATTCCCCTCTAACAATTCTTGACCCAAATGAGGAATTCCTACGAGACTGGTCAGGGAGGAAATTAAAAATAGATCAAACGTCTAATCTAGTGGATCATATCCCTGTATATCTGTTAACAGAGAAAGGAAGAATAGCACAGAGAGAAACCCTACTAACACAAGGCCACACTTTTTTCCAATCCTGGTTGAGATACCATCAGATTCGCCATTTCCTAGCTATGCACCAAAACAAGCAAGATTTGCTCAGACCGCTCACGGTTTTTGAAACTTTATGCACATCACAGCACCACCCTAAGGGGGTGATTTCCACAATGTATAGGATGGTTCTTAAATCAAGTCTTCCGAACAAACCGAACTACATATCTAAATGGGAGGATGAGATGGGTAGACAGTTTTCTGGTAAACAATGGGATACATGGTTTCAGACGACAGCCAAATCAGCACACTCATCAACAGCGCTTGAAACTAATACTAAAATTCTCACCAGGTGGTACCTAACACCAGGCAAGCTAAAACACATGTTTAAAAATGCTAGTGGCAAGTGCTGGAGGGGTTGTGGGCAGGAAGGTACCATGTATCACATATGGTGGGAATGCAGAGTAATACACACATTTTGGATACAAATACATAACCAGATTTGCAAAACGATTGGTATTGATCGGACATTGTCACCGGAGGGTGTCTTGTTTAATGCCAACATGGAGATCCCTTGTAAGATTAGGAAAAACCTGTATCAAATACTAATAAACACAGCAAAAAGGCTAATAGCCAGAGCCTGGAAGAAAGTACACGCACCTACACTTAGCGATTGGTGTGATTTAGTACAGCACACCTTAATATTAGAAAGATTACATTATCTTAAAACAGGAAATTTGACTATGTACCATGATATGTTATTTCTATGGGAGCAGTATATACATGGTCCAGAGGTGGTAGGCAATTGATCTTTATTGAAAGCGTGACAGATAGAGCATAATGGGTAATATATATGTATTAGAAGTTAAGTTGTTGATGACCAGAACAGGAAATGCATAATGGCCCTCACGGTGGAAAATATGTTAAAATTTGTAAACTCTTTTGTAGTCTCGAAGTTCTTCCAAATTTTTTAAGGTATAATGTAATGGGAACTCAATTTTCTTGACCCTGGACTGCATAGGAAATGCTATGGACTTACACTACACGCCATTCTCAGGAGTGACATTATGTGCAACCCGAAGGGGTATCTAACAGAGAATGAAAACAAAATATGGTTGTGGACTTGCTGTTACAGCCAGGGTTCAAGTGAGACACCATTGGCTAAATACAAACTTACTTTTACTGCACGGATTCAAATTGTTATTTCATTGAATGCGACCTGTTGTTCAGGTTATTTTGCTTTGTACATTCATAATCTTTATTGTATGAGACCGCTTTTTATTTTGTATGTTTATTATACTTGAATAAAGCTCTTTTGAAAACAAAAAAAAAAAAAAAAAAATTCAGTAGTGAAATTAGGTTTATTGGATTAACAGAAAATGTGCAATATGCATCAAAACAAAATTAGACAGGTGCATACATTTGTGCACCCTTGTTATTTTGTTGATTTGAATACCTGGAACTACATAGCACTGATTAATTGGAAGACAAAATTGGTTTGGTGAGCCCATTAAGCCTTAAACTTCATAGACAGGTGTATCCAATCATGAGAAAAGGTTTTAAGGTGGCCAATTGCAAGTTGTTCTCTATGACTCTCCTCTGAAGAGTGGCAACATGGGGGCCACAAAACAACTCTCAAATGACCTAAAAACAAAGATTGTTCAACATCATGGTTTAGAGGAAGGCTACAAAAAGCTATTGCATAGATTTAAGATGTCAGTGTCCACTGTGAGGAACATAGTCAGCATGGTGAGGATATGGAAGACCACAGGCACAGTTCTTGTTAAGGCCAGAAGTGGCAGGCCAAGTAAAATATCGGATAGGCAAGAACAGTCAAAAACAACCTCCAAAGACCTGTACTACTGGGAATATTGTTGAGGGTCTCATGGATTCCACTTAATATCAGCAGATACTTGAGAATAATGTTGAGGAATCAGTCACAAACTTCAGTTGAAGTTACCCCCAGGCCGGGGCTGGATATCTCAAGAAGACGATGACCAAAAACACTGCTGGTTCAAATGGGTGGGGCCATTTGATGGGCGTGACTTTTGCAAAGGGGTGTGGCTTTTAAAAATGGGTGTGGTTTGATAAAAGGGGCATGGTTTTTAAAAGGGGGCGTGTTTTTCAAAGGGTGTGGCTTTCTAATAGGGGCAGGGTCTTGTGCACCTCCATCCTAAACATTCACCAGCCGCCACTGAAGTGGAGGCTTTTATATTCTGGGTCATTTCTGTCTGCAGCCCTGCCATTGCCAATATGATATGCTGCCCACAGTCTATTAGCATATACAAGGGGGTTTTCCTCATTGTGTTGTGTTATTTGACAGGCTAGCATTATACCTACAGCTGAGGGATGCATGATTTTCTGTAGTTCCTCAACAGATTTTTCATAGCTGCCTTTACCTTCCTTAATAACATCAGGTAGTGCACACCAAACATTCATATCTATAGTTAGTTGTAATACTTTAACTTGATCTGAGGGATTGCTTACTCCTAGTAATTCCCATCTTTGTTTAACAGTAGCTGCATGGGATGTTATATGCTCCCCAGTACTCATTTTTCCAATTGAGTCTGCTACTCCCATAAGTGTCTTGAGGGGCTGTGTGGGGTGTCTAATTTGGGGATGTGTGGAATGTACGGCTTCCCCTGCACTGTTAAAGCCTTGTAAGGTTTCTCCACTATCTAAAGTTGAGAAAGTGAGTGGTTTGAATGACACAGGGGTTACATGTGTTGTCATTGCCTCATCAGTGTCCTGTTCCTGATCAATGAATACGGAGCATGCCCCATTGACTATATCTCCCATGGCTATGGGAACACTGAAATCCTGATTATCTGTGTCTTCTTGTACCCAAGTGTAATCTCCTGGAGAGTATTCTAAATCATGTGTACCCATTTCATATGCACATACTGGAAATGGTTCAGTGGCTGCAGTGTTGTTAAAATGTATTCTGTCAGAAGCTGCTTTCTGTCCATTAAGAACTGAAATTTGTTGCAGCAGCTGTTTTTCTTTTTCTTTACAATGGGCATGGTCAATTATGTTACCCTTTTTAGTTTCAATTAACTGATCTTGCAAAACCTTATAAGCACTTACAATATCATTCCTTTCTGTTTTGGTCTCTATTAGTGTCCTTTCAAGTTCTGACACTTTGGTTTGTGCACATTTTAGTTTGTGTGTTGCGTCCTCTTGAGAGGTTTTAAGCATTTGATTCATAATATTAAGGGATTGTATCTGTGTTTCTAAATCTTCCCTTTTCAGTTGTTCAATTTTGACACAGCTTAAGGCTGACTCCAGCTGTCTCTGATGTTGTTCTAAATTAGCATTAATTGCCAGGCATGCTGCATGAAGACCTGCAATTGCCATGCCTTTTTGTTTATTTTTATTTTTATTTACACTTTTTTAATTTTTAAACAATTCCTGGACATAAGTCCAGGCATTTTCTTTCTCTTTGGCATCTTTAGCAAATTCTGTGCTTTTATGCTGAGTGATATATGAAAGAATAAAACTTTCTAATTCTGACATTGTTTCCATATTTTTTTTATGTATATATTTATTTATTTACTTTGTTTAAACAAAAGTAATTCCCTTTTTTTTTTTCTGTTTGTATATCCTCCCCAGTAAGTTGGCCGGCACTTAAAGGTTCTTTTAATATACTTATATGCTTTAAAATATTATTTGGGAAATTTTAATTTTCAGTGTAGATCCTCTCCCTTATGTGCACTAGTCGTAAGGGTTACTCTAATCAAACACTTTTTAAACAAAGAACTATATAGTGATTTTGTTAGCGTGGGGTAGGTTTTAAATCCTTTCCATCATCTAATATTCTATTTTGCTAGGTTTTTTTCCCTTGACAAAGCTAGACGTTGTTAAAAATTATACTGAATTTCTCACAGACACAATTATTTATTTGTTTCAAAACAGCAAATCACATAATATACAATACTTTAGGCGTATATATTAATGCAATAGTTATTGTTTTATTTCAAGGTGAATTTATCTATGTCCACAAGATTTTAACTATTTATTTACATATCTTCCTGTGGCTCATTGGAAAAATTAACAATTCAATACTAATTAATCCAGAAGTATATACTTACAGTACATGACCATGCATGATATAACTATATAAATTCTGGCTTATTGTTTTAATTAGAGGGGCCACAATACAATATTTCTATAGTATGGGACTAGATATTTCTATATCAAAGCAACATGTGGCTTACAAGTAAAATTACTAGAATTTTATTCCACACAAATGTGTGACTATTGCATAAACATATATAAATGTATATTTAAACCCAAATATTGTATTAAAATAAATATTATAACCAAATTTAATCTGCGAGGATTCTTTGAATAGAAGTAATCGTTCCAAAAATATATAACTTACTATTAGAACAATAAGCAGAATATGCAATGATTCAGTTATTGGTGATGACTGACACAGCCCAAAACATCTAATAGCCTCATCATATGTATAAAACATACATACCGGATCTTATACCTTAATGGACACGATAAGTTCTAATACCCGAGCGGTCGCCAATTATTGAAGATTAATTATTAATTTTGGAAGCCAATTATTGAAGATTAATTATTAATTTTGGAATATAATATTTATATTAATAATAATAAATAATTTTGGAAGCCAATTATTGAAGATTAATTATTAATTTTGGAATATAATATTTATATTAATAATAATAACTATTATTTATGAAAGAATTTGCTTGTGAGAAAGACAGCTTAATATAACAACTTTTATTAGTCACAGCACCCAAAATCTTAGATCACACGATATAATATTCTATGCTTCTTTATATGGTACCATTAATATGAGTTACATTAAATACATTACATAAAACACATTGATATAACTGCATACAATTTCTTACATCAAATGTAAACAGACATAAAAACAACCTTATAGCTATAAAGTAAATAAGTGCATAATATATTTACCTCTGGGCCCAGTAAGAGGTTGTCTCCTTATGTCCTTTCTCTTCTCCTTATTTCCCTTCTATCCCTACATCTTATATACCTTTAAATGACAAGCCTCTTCAGATAATACTTCCCAAAATGGATAATGGTGGGTATCCATTTTGGCTTAGCCTTTGAATGTGATTGGTTAGTATAATTCTGAGATATAGTTTTGTATTTCTGCACTTCTAGCTATTTCTGACTTTTGAATAGCTGTTTCTTAGGCCACCAGTTGCGCAATTAATCATGCTCCTGACATGGCTTCTGACCTGGACTTTATTTTAACTAAAGGAATTTATTGCTTTATTCTTGTAAATGAACAGGTGTGTCCTTGGGAAGTTGTAGTATTTGAAACACACACAAACACACATATAAATATATATATACACAAATACATATATATAATTTGAAGATATTTAGCCAATTACTAATATTGTAACAGGGGTATCGGGTGGATTTTAGAGTAGGGGTATGTGGGTGGTGGGTTGTAATGTTGAGGGGGGGTTGTATTTTTATTTACAGGTAAAAGAGCTGATTACTTTGGGGCAATGCCCCGCAAAAAGCCCTTTTATGGGCTGGTAAAAGAGCTGATTATTTTTTAATTTAGGATAGGGTAGGGCATTTTATTATTTTGGGGGCTTTTTATTTTATTAGGGGGCTTAGATTAGGTGTAATTAGTTTAAACTTCTTGTAATTCTTTTTTTTTGTTGTAATTTAGTGTTTGTTTTTTGTACTATAGTTTAGTTTCAATAATTGTATTTTAGTTTAGATAATTGTAGGTATTAATTAATTTAATGATAGTGTAGTGTTAGGTGTATTTGTAACTTAGGTTAGGATTTATTTTTCAGGTAATTTTGTAATTATTTTAACTAGGTAGATATTAAATAGTTATTAACTATTTAATAGCTATTGTACCTAGTTAAAATAAATACAAAGTTGCCTGTAAAATAAATATAAACCCTAAAATAGCTACAATGTAATTATAAGTTATATTGTAGCTATCTTAGGGTTTATTTTATAGGTAAGTATTTAGTTTTAAATAGAATTAATTTATTTAATGATAGTAAATTTATTTAGTTTAATTTAAATATAATATTTAAGTTAGGGGGGGTGTTAGGGTTAGGGTTAGACTTAGGCTTAGGGGTTAATAACTTTATTATAGTAGGGGCGACGTTGGGTGCGGGACATTAGGGGTTAATAATTGTAGGTAGGTGGCAGCGATGTTAGGGAGGGCAGATTAGGGGTTAATAAAATGTATTATAGTGTTTGCGAGGTGGGAGTGCGGCAGTTTAGGGGTTAATACATTTATTATAGTGGCGGTGAGGTCCGGTCGGTATTTTATGGGTTAATAAGTGTAGGTAGGTGGCGGCGACGTTGGGGGGGTCAGATTAGGGGGTAATAAATATAATATAGGTGTCGGTGATGTTAGGGGCAACAGATTAGGGGTTCATAGGGATAATGTAGGTAGCGGCGGTGTCCGGAGCGGCAGATTAGGGGTTAATAATAAAATGCAGGTGTCAGCGATAGCGGGGGCGGCAGATTAGGGGTTAATAAGTGTAAGGTTAGGGGTGTTTAGACTCGGGGTTCATGTTAGGGTGTTAGGTGTAGACTTAGAAAGTGTTTCCCCATAGGAAACAATGGGGCTGCGTTAGAAGCTGAACGCTGCTTTTTTGCAGGTGTTAGGTTTTTTTTCAGCCAGCTCAGCCCCATTGTATCCTATGGGGAATTGTGCACAAGCACGTTTAGCCAGCTCACCGCTACCATAGGCAACGCTGGTATTGAGAGTTGAAGGGAAGCTAAATTTGATCAACGCTTCCTTTTCTGAGGCTAACGCAGACACTCAGACAACTCGTAATACCAGCGTTGTCTTAAGGGTGCGCTGGAAAAAAAGGCTCGTTAGCACCGCGGGTCTTTACCGACAAAACTCTTAATCTAGGCGTAAGTGAACTAAATTTATCCCCCCGCACCCAAAAACTGGGACTGTTAACATAAGGGTTTTATCTCCCTATTCTGTCTTCCATCTATGTGTCCACTCCAAGAATATTTGGCTGATATCCTTCTTATTCATCTGTTCTGCGTGTTGTAGTGTGGGTGAGATCTCGCCTGATACTGCCCAACTCTTATCAGTTATAACACCATTCTACACCTAAATAAGGGAGATAGTATAAGTGTTGAGCAAATGCTCTGGGGTAAAGTATTTGAGTCCCCGAACCTATTATAGGTATTTATTTATTTTTATTTATCTCTTTCTATGAGCTGTGCTAAACTGTATGGACTGGAAAAAGCCTACAACTGCGTGAGATCATCCCCTGCCTCAGTGTAAGATTAAGAGGTATGCAAGTGAAGTACTCGGCCCTATCTAAAGAACCCCACGTTTCCTTTTAAACTAAAGGCCCACAAAGGTAATATAATGTAAAGTTGACCTACCTAATGTCTCCCCCCTTCTTTTTTTTTTTTTTGTGATTTTGTCTAACTTTCAGTTGTCCCCGCTCCCCCCTTCTTTTAGATGTAGGTCGGTGCTAAATAGTACAAAAACAATGGTATATATCCGGGTTGTTTACATTACTCTGAAGTGGAGTGTAACACAAACTCAGATGGCTACTGCAGAACTAAACAATACATGGAATTGGGGCAACGCCTCCCTTAAACAGATTAAGACATTAGTATGTAAATGATTCAAACAATTATAAAGCTGTGCACTACATACGACCTGAATGTTCTTCAAAGGAGTTCAAAACATCGTCCCTTACAAGAAGTCATTGGGTGCAAGGATCAAATCAGATCAGATACTAGGTATCTAATCAGACACCAGGTGTCCAACAAAAAACTCAGTGACCCCGATGCTTCAATCCCGGAACTGCTGGATTTCCCTGTGGCCCGCCTCATTTGGGGCCCGATGGGCGGCATCTTCATGACGGGGGGGTTCAATCTCAAGACCAAGCACTTGGTTGAAATTTGGAAGATCCTCTGGACTTCTGAGGATGTGTGAGACATTATTTTTTGTGGAAATAAGACAAGTAGGGAACCCCCATCTATACGGGATCCTCTTATCCTTCAAGATTGATGTGATATATCTCAGATCTCTCAGATTTTGCAGTGTTGTGGGGCATAAATCTGAGTAAACTTGAACCTCTGTGCCCCTGAATGTAATTGGATGCTTTTCTCTGGCCAATTTTAAAACATCCTCTTTGTCACGAAAAGATAGAAATTTCATTATTATGTCTCGGGGGGGGGGGCTCTGTTTGGTGGTTTAGGGCGCAAAGCCCTATGAGCCCATTCTATTTGTATATCCGGTGCTGAGTCCTTATTTTTGAGAAATCTAATGAACTCTTGAATGTAAGGTTGTAGTGCGGGGGGGTCAATAGTTTCTGGTATACCCCTTAGACGAAGATTGCTCCTTCTGCTCCTGTTCTCAAGATCTTCTATACGGTCCATGAGAGATTGCACTGTACCTTCCTGCGCCTGCAGAAAACTGCTCTGCTGCTGCATGTCGGAGCTGAGAGATTCCTGTTTTTCTTCCACTTGAGTGACACGATCTATTGCCACTATGTCCTTTTTGAGCTCCCCAAACATGCTTTTAAAGTCCTGCATAGCGTTCTTGATATCCTCTTTGGAGAATAGATGAATGTCTTCTCTTGTGAGATAGTTGTGTAATTGTGTACTGGGCCTATGGTCATGAGTCTGGGCTGTAATTGATTGGTCCAATGAGTCTTATGTTGCTTTACTAGAAGGCAAGACCGGGTCTGCAGGGATCAGATAATTCTCCATAATTGAGGATTGAGCATTTTTAGAGGGTTTAGGATTCCTTTTACTGGCCATGTCCTATATGGGCCAAAGTCTTCAAAACACACCTCCTCCTCTCATATTAGAGGGCCCTATTATTTATTTATATTGCTCCCTCTCTTTTCACAGCTTGTCTGTCTGCGTACTATGTGTCTGGAGGGCTTTACACTTTGCAGGGATGCCTTCTCTATGTATGTCTAAGGCCCTACCTCACGTTCTGCAGATCCCTCCTGAACAGCTAGATGAAACTTTGTTTGGCCAGCTAAATCACCACACTATCAGTGTTGTCAGTATGTTCCTATAACTGGAGTCACTTAGGCCAGAAATGCCACCCGAACTTGCAGAGAGATTACACTGGGTGCAGCCAGCCCTGATCCACCACCCCTCAGGTTATATATAAACTCACCCCGTCCTCCTCACTGTCCACTGATTCTTGTAGGGGTGTCTGCAGGCCGTTAGGAAGTCAAACTCCCAGGAGAGGCGATCCGGATCTTGCTGCGGTTAGGTGAGCAAGTCCACAGGTCCGATGCGCAGAGGGTATGTGTCCCAGCCCAGTCACATGGTCGCGGCCTGTGTGCTGCTAGGAGGTTGCGGTTAGGATTCAAATGCAGCAAGGTCTGTGGAGAAGCTGCGGGTATAGCTAATTGATCCCGATGAGCCTGTGCAAGGTATCTAGAATGTATCTTGTGGGTCCAGAAGTTCGGCAGCAATATCCAATTTAAATTCTATGTGCTGCGCTTCCTCTGCGCAGTTCTCCATTAAGGCTTACCGTGCAGCTCTGAAAGCTATACTGTGTGATGTCTGTGAATTGGGGCATTAACACCGGGCTATTTGATGAGTTTGAGTGATAGTGAAGCAGTCAGATTTTAGGTGAAAAACACAAGGGACTACAGAGCACTATTAGATTGCGGCCATCTCAGTTCGTGGCTAGGCTCCACCCCACGAATAATAATTTTTTATATATAAGAGATTTGATCTATTATTATCTGTGACAGTTTTTTTACATTGACTTTGGTATTATCATGTTTTGACTATCGAAGATGTATTGTAAGTACTGTAAATTATATTCCGACAATATTTACTAAATTGCGCCCATAGAGGATGAAAGGAATTGGAACTTTAAAACATTTCAT